>NC_079224.1:8446801-8476850 GCF_029633865.1 Lampris incognitus | reverse complement strand
GGGGGCAATGGACATTATTCTAAACGTATTATTATTCAAACTCGGATTTCATCGAATATATTTTGTTCTCTACTGTTTGAGATGAGTTTGGTGCGGGTCTCATTGACCTTCACCATGCATGTACATAAAATATACTTAAAAACATATTATCTGATTTATAAATGGGGTGGCAACAGGGGTGGCAGCTGCCACCCCTTGCCACCCCGTAGATCCGCGCCTGACAGGGGGAGAAATACTGTACAATTCTTGCACATCAGCTTCGCCAAGCATCAGCTCGTCAAACCGTAGCAGAAATTCATACTCCCTTGGGTATAGCCACAACTGACCATGACGAAATAAAATATAAATTTCATAATTTTTATTCAAAACTTTATGCTTCTGACCCCCTGAAGATCCATCATTAATGGATTCTTTTTTTTTTCATCCAAAAACTTGAAATCCCCTCCATTGATGTGAATGTTAAAGACAGACTTGAGGAGCCCATTTCTGAAATTGAAATAATGCAAGCAATTGGAGCCATTGCAGATGGCAAGTCTCTGGAGCCAGACGGTTTCCCAACCAAATTTCATAAGACATTTCAAAGCTTCTTCTCCCATTATTGGCCGAAATTTTTGGCGAATCATTCAGTGCTCAGTCTCTCCCTCAATCATTAAATGAGGCCCCAATTTGTATATTGCTCAAGAAGGGTGCTGCTTATTACTCATGTGAAGATACTGGCTAAAGCCTTTGCTCATCGTTTAGAGGACAGTGCTTCCAGTTATAATTTCCCCAGACCAGACTGGGTTTCATTCTTTTTTTTAATCTTCGTCATCTTTTTAACATTAAGCCTCCTCATACCTCAGAAGTGGTGGTACCATTTGACGCGGAAAAGGCTTTCGACCGGGTGGACTGGGACTACTTTTTGTTTTTACTTTGCGGAAATTTGGTTTTGTCGATAATCTTATATTCTGGGTCAGATTATTGTACTCGTTCCCGAAGGCCTCAATACCTACAAATGATATAAGCTCTTCCTCTTTCCAGTTATGCAGAAGAACAGATAGGGGTGCCCTTTAAGCCCCCTGCTCTTTGCAATAGCAATAGAACCTCTGGCCACAACCCTGTGTAGCAACCACACCATCCGTGGTATTCATAGAGACCAAGGACATAAGGTATCACTTCTTGCTGATGAGCTGTTGGTTTTTGTATCTGACTGCTTAATCTGTATCGCTAATATCTTAACATTATTTAGGGATTTGGAATTTTTTCCAGATATAAACTCAATTTATATAAAAGTGAACTAATCCCGATTAACTCTGTTGCAGATAGATGTCAGCTTAGCTCCCTCCCGTTCAAGATTTCACCTAACAAATTTACTTATTTTGGCATTGTAGTAACACAGGGATATAATGATCTTTTTAACGTAACTTTCTAACTGCTAGGCCATACTAAACTTGATCTGGAGCGCTGGTCTGAGCTCCCTCTATTTCTCGCAGGTCGTATTAATGCAGTTAAAATTAATATCTTACCCAAATTGTTATACCTCTTTCAATCTGTATCAGTTTATATTAAAAAAAAATTATTCTCTTCGCTACATACATTTATTTCATCATTTATTTGGAATGGATTTGGAAACAATTTAGACAGCCTTTCATATTTAAAGCTCTCCCTATTGATACCCTTATTACAAAAAATCTGTCTTTCGTCCACTCTATTTCTGATGGAGCCTTTGAGCTTTGGAGACTCCGTGGAATATTCACTTTTGAGGACCTATTTATTGATGATTCTTTTGCGTGTTTCGATCAGCTGTCTGAGAAGTTTAATTTACTTGAAGTCACTTTTTTAGATATTTGCAGATTCGTGATTTCACTCGATCTAAATTTAATCGTTTCCCACTTCTGCCTCCAAAAACCCAGTTGGACCACATTCTTGAAATTAATCCCGCTGAAAAAGGGTATATCAGTAAATTTTAATATGCAATTGATACTTGTGGCCAAATATCACTTGAGCCCCCAAAAAATCAATGGGAGAGTGATGTGGAAACATCCATTCCAGAGGAAACGGGATCTAGTAAATAAGAGGATACATGCCTCTGGGCAGCACGGTGATCCAGTGGTTAGCACTGTTGCCTCACAGTAAGAAGGTCCTGGGTTTGAACCCCAGGCCATCCCAGGCCATTTCTGTGTGGAGTTTGCATGTTCTTCCTAAGTCTGTGTGGGTTTCCTTCGGGTGTTCCGGTTTCCTCCCACCGTCAAAAAGACATGCATGTTAGGGTTAATGCCTGTGCTCCTGACCAAGCCAATAGGAAAAAGAACTGGAGTTGGTCCCTGGGCGCTGCAGCTGCCACTGCTGCTATACAATAGGATGGGTTAAATGCAGATATAAAATTTAATTGTAACCTACAACGACAAAATAATGTAGCTTTCTTTCTTTCTTTCTTTCTTTCTTTCTTTCTTTCTTTCTTTCTTTCTTTCTTTCTTTCTTTCTTTTCTTTCTTTCTTTCTTTCTTTCTTTCTTTCTTTCTTTCTTTCTTTCTTTCTTTCTTTCTTTCTTTCTTTCTTTCTTTCTTTCTTTCTTTCTATATTTACAAGACATGGCGTAATCCATTTCAAAGTAGTGCACTGCCTTCATTGGTGCAAAGAGAAATTGGCTAAAATTTACCTAGATGTAAGCCCAACATGTAACAGGTGCAGGCAATCCACTGCCAGTCTCTTACATATGTTCTGGTCCTGCCCAAAACTAACTCAGTTCCAGTATTCTATCTTTGAGGCCTTGGCCACTGTTTTACGTTTCACACTTGAACTTTCTCTGAGTGCCGTCTTTGGGGTCATTCCAGCTGATGCACATGTAAATGCTACTCAGGCAGACCTGTTGGCCTACACCACTCTGTTAGCGAGGAGATTGATACTATTCGAATGGAAGGTGGCTTCCCCTCCTCCTTTTGCACGTTGGATTGCAGCGGTTATGCAATCATTGAAAATAGAAAAGATCACATATACCTTGAGAGGATCTATATCCAAATTCCACTCGGCATGGTAGCCCTTTTTAGACTTGCTCGGTTGGTGGCTGGGGTTGATAGGTTTACAATCTAAATCTCAACCTTCTCTCTTCTATTCTCCTTTTCCCCTTTGGCTTATTTATCTACTTCTTCTTTTAGTTAATTTTCGCTTTTCTTCTGTTCATTTAATTTGTGGTTGTTACTTGTTTACTTTGTTAGTTTTTGTTGCGGTTTAATTGAATTCATGTTGTTTCGGGTGGCATGTCAGGCAGGGTGGTGAAGTGGTGGGGGATTTTGTATGGGTCTGTGGGGAGGGTGGGTGTGCAGTAGTTGTGGGTCCATTATTTGATTGGTTTGTATTTAAATTTGAAAATAAACCTTGTGTTAAAAAAAGAAGTCTACCTGACTGACTACACTGGAATTATCTTTTTAAGGTGTTTTCAGACACTTCCTATAACATCCCGATCCTGTTAGTGCAAAAAAAACGAGTCCTTCTAGTGGACAATACTTGGTGAAGCATTACATTGCGGTTTGGTGCGCCACAGCCGACTGAATCTAGCTTGGTCAATACTGAATCAATTTAAAAGATTCTTGTACCCATCACTCATTTTGACTCCTAATGGGGCTTACGTTAAAAAATAGCAGTTTCCCATGACCAGGCCAGGATGACTAGGACAGTGATGCAATGGTCTTCGATCTATAAGCCATAGCCCTTAGTTTAACACCCAAACAGACCTCTGCACCCTACTAGTCATGTAGATCCCTAAAGAGGCCATCTAGGGCCATAGCAGACATCACCAGGCTGGACCAAAGAATCCGCTGTCTGACCAGACCCCAGAAGGGTGCATGTTTCTGCGGGGAAGCTTTTAATATGCCTGGCTTTCTAACTCACTCTCTGTAGGCACCATCTGCTGCATGCGTATTATGGTCCCAGATTAAAGCCCATGGCCAGGATATGTGTGTGTGTGGGGTGGGGTGGGGTGGGGGGGCAATTATAGCCTTGTCTTAGCCTTTCCTTCTCAAGATTCCTGTCAGAAGATTATTCACTATGTGAGAGAGAGAGAGAGAGAGAGAGAGAGAGAGAGAGAGAGAGAGGAGAGAGAGAGAGAGAGAGGAGAGAGAGAGAGAGGAGAGAGAGAGAGAGAGAGAGAGAGAGAGAGAGAGAGAGAGAGAGAGAGAGAGAGAGAGAGAGAGAGAGAGAGAGAGAGAGAGAGAGAGAGAGAGAGAGAGAGAGAGCGGGACAGAGAGATGGAGAATGCAGGCTTGTTTGTGAGTCAGTGAAAGAGCTGCTGCAGCTACAGATTTGGGGTCAGTGCATTCTGAGTTCTTGGTACAGTGACTCTCTGTTTTCGTCTTAAGTGCAGTGACAGGAGTTAATGCTCGGAGTTTGTGCATGTACTGTGTGTTTGTGTTTATGTAAGTGTGTTGTTTTGCTTTTGTGTGTGTGTGTGTGTGTGTGTTTGCCAGCTTGTGAATACAGCGGAGGAACAGAAAGTCATTTACAGAGTCTATGAGGCTCTGCCATGACGGTTTTAATGCCTCACCATTTGCTAATAAATGGAGTAATAGCTGGTGTGGAAAAGACATTACCTAAAGTTGGTCCCCACGGTTCGAATCATAAATTTTGAATGGTATAGAGTGGTTTTGTTTTTAATGTGAAAGTCCAGCACCACAGGGCAAAGCACCTTTGCTTGCCAAGCGAGTTAGCGTTTGTTGCCAAGCATGAGCTGCCCCACCGGCATCGGATTCTGTATGACAGAAAAGGTCGGAAGGGAAAAAAGTGAGCCTAAAAATGGATTTTGATTCTAACATGTTACCCACGGCTACACGGTCCTCAAACTTGACCCAACTGGTCTCTGAGACCAAAGTCATAACAGATCTGGTCAGTGACAGAATACAAATGCATCTGTGTATATTTGCCGCCACAGCCCCCGTGAATTTGGGTGTCTACGGCTGCCCGGTGTTTTGCCGAGTGTGGTTGTGTGAGTTATGTTTGTGTCAATACGAGCCAGTCCTCCCTCTTACATTAGGTCATAGCGCTTTGTATTTTTCCAGGTAGACCGGGATTTTGTCTACCCGCCCCCTTCACTTCCTTTGGCTCTTTCTTCCCTTTGGCTTTCTCTCCCACTCCCCTTCGTTTATCTCTGGCCAGATATTCATCTGATGGGTTATGAGTCTTATCAGATATGGATAGTCAGGTTGTCTGGGATGGCAGCCTTTCCCTCTGCCACACGCCTGGCTTCCCCAGCATCCCCCTCTGTGAAGCAGGCCACCAGCCACTGACAGGACGAGCTCAGGTTTCATGCATATGATTGAACCTTACTGCCCTGTTCAGATATTACATATTTATTGTGGTTCAAGAAATTATGAAGGAGGTTGGAGGGGGGAGAGCAGTAAGCGAGACTTGCACATGGAGGCAGAGAATAGGTGTGTGCAAGTGGGTGAAGATTAAAGACAGCGACTGATAAAATGGCAGCAAACAGAGTTATATAAAATTCTAGGGAAATTATCTTCTTCTTCGTCTTTCGGCATGTTCCCTGTTTCTCAGGGGTTGCTCACAGTGGATTTTATTGTTTCCACTGGCACCATGTGAGGGCACAGCACCAATGGCAGCTGTTGTGAACGTGGGCCTCGACTGATCCAGTTTGGTCTTGTCAATCCGCATCCGCATCCTGATTTGGCAAAATTTCATGTCAGGCGCCCTTCCTGACATAACCACTAACCCTCTGGACGGAACTCTAGGGAATTTTAGGAATCCAGGGGATTCTAGGAATCTAAGGGATTCTAGGGAAGGAGTTCTAGGGGTATTTGATAATGAATTGATAATGAATCAAATACTCAAAATAGATGGGCAATGGATAACAGGATGTCCCAGACGTTCGTCATTCTCTAACATTTCGGAGAATGATATTGGACATCCTTGATAGGAAAGGAAAGGGCTGTTCCAGAGTTTATGGGCCACAACCGCAAAAGTGGTCACTGTGAAGCTTAAGCTTGGACTCTGGAACTGCCAGGAGCCCGTGGTCAGGGGACCTTTGGCGCCTAAGAGCCTTGTGGCCAGTTGAAATGTAGCTTGGGACCAGACTATTGAGAAAGGTTCACAAAACAAAACAACAGGATCTCAATCGATTCTGAAGCACATTGGGACCCAATGGAGGGAAGTAAGTACAGGCAGCAACCTGCTCACGTTTCCTGGTGCCGGTCAGGCCTGAGTGCCCAGTTCTGTACCCATGGGGGGAGTTTGTGACTAGTAACGTTCCCACCTTTCATGCTGTATTGAGGAATTTTACGTGCAAATTTATGTGTCGATTTATTGATTCAAAAAATGTGATCATAATGGCCTTAACTAAGCCTACAAAAAGTGACACGAGGTACTCTTGTTTTTGGAAAACTGGAAAGTATGCATTTTTAATCACTGTGGATTTGTGAACTGCAGTGATTATATCTTTAGGTTGTTCTTGTATTTATTATTTCTATACTGATATGGACCTGTGTGTCTGAAATAGTTAAATTGATGCATCCGGGACTACTGCCTTATACCTAAACACAAGGAATTGCAATGTTCTAGGCTAAAAGAGATACAGGCGTGAATAACTTCCTCCAGGTCTTGAAATGAGAAGTGTTATTTTTAAATATGCTAAAATAATAGAGTTGAAGGGCGTCTGCGTAGTGGAGCGGTCTATTTTGTTGCCTACCAACACGGGGATCGCCGGTTCGAATCCCCGTGTTACCTCCGGCTTGGTCGGGCATCCCTACAGAAACAATTGGGCCGTGTCTGCGGGTGGGAAGGCCGGATGTGGGTATGTGTCCTGGTCGCTGCACTAGCGCCTCCTCTGGTCGGTCGGGAGCACCTGCGTGATCCTCCCACGCGCTATGTCCCCCTGGCGAAACTCCTCATTGTCAGGTGAAAAGAAGTGGCTGGGTGACTCCATGCATATCGGAGGAGGCGTGTGTGGTAGTCGCCCCTCCTCAGATTGGCAGAGGGGGTAGAGCAGCGACCAGGATGGCTCGGAAGAGTGGAGTAGTTGGGGAGAAAAAGGGGGAAAAATAGAGTTCAAGAAAGCCATCTTTCACCACTGCTTTGACTTTTTTTTTTGTTTTAAATCTTAGTGCTGAGTCAAAGAGTTGAGTAGAGGGTTGACGCGGTCCTGGGCTGGACCTGGACTGTCCCGTCATCCTGTCTGCCCCTGGCAACTTTCCACTTCCCTTTGGAGGAGCCGTCAGCTACTAGTACTTTTCCCACCCAGATCAATAGCCCTGATTTCTGGGTCACCTATTTCTCCATCACTGTGATTTAGTATGGGTACCATGTTCACTCGCATGTGCATATGTGTGTGTGTGTGTATGTATGTATGGGGGGTGTCAGTGTAAGGTTGTTCCTATGAATGTGTGTGGTTGTGTGAGTGTGGGTGCAGCGTATTGCCTGTCTGTGTGGCTACATCAGCCTTGTTTTAAGCCACTGCCTTTTAATATGGTGCCAATCTCACCTCCAGCCAGTCAGCATGTGGTAGGTGGCGAGAGAGAGCGAGAGAGAGAGAGAGAGCGAGAGAGAGAGAGAGACGAGGAGAGAGAGAGAGAGAGAGAGAGAGAGAGAGAGAGAGAGAGAGAGAGAGAGAGAGAGAGAGAGAGAGAGAGAGAGAGAGAGAGAGAGAGAGAGAGAACACAAGTCCTTTCCCTTCCCCCTCCCTTCTTTCCTGTGGTTCCCTCCCCTTCGGGGGCTGACCTCTAGAAGGTCACTGCTGTACCATGGGACAAGCCAAATGTCACTGGCCACTGGTGTGTCAATGAACAACATGGCCACCGAAGCTGAGCTTGTTTGCTCAACAGTCAAAACACGAAGGCTTGTTCCTACTACTGTGGAAGCTTTTGCTCATGGGTTTGATGAGTGTGTTTCAGGTTCAGCCCTAAAAAGCATATATCTGCTATGCAGTACCACATATTATAGCAGCAGCTAAAAGGATAGGTACAGTGCATAAAGCCACCATTATGGGTTTGTTTCTTATATTTGGGGAGTTTTAAAACTCTTCTCTTCTCTTCTCTTCTCTTCTCTTCTCTTCTCTTCTCTTCTCTTCTCTTCTCTTCTCTTCTCTTCTCTTCTCTTCTCTCTTCTTCTCTTCTCTTCTCTTCTCTTCTCTTCTCTTCTCTTCTCTTCTCTTCTCTTCTCTTCTCTTCTCTTCTCTTCTCTTCTCTTCATTTCGCTTCGCTTCCGTTGTGGGAAGATGACGGCGCTAACTTAAGTTTGCGGCGGCCTCACCCCGGTACCGTCCATAGCAGTGTCTTTGTCCACGTCTACGTCTAAGTTTGTTTTGTCTTCGTTTGATGGCTGGGAGAGCTGGCGCTGGATCAGCTGGGAGACCTTGGTCTGTTGCATCCTGTTGGCCCAGGGACCACGGCCCTGCCTGGAGCTGTGCCCGAGGAGGAAACACCGAGGGCGGTCTGACAGGACGCGGAAGCGGGGCAGGCTAAGCTAACTGCTAGCTCATGCAGACTGGAAGTTCCGACAGTCATCCTGGCTGGCGCTCCTTCTCTGCACCGTGGACTTTTTGGACTGTGTTGCACTGAGTGGACTGTTTTGTTAACTGTTTGTGTTTTGTTTTTGTTTTTTTGCTTTGTTCTCTGTTTTTGTATGCGTTTGGTGGTGTCGTCTTTGGGAAATTTGGGACGTGTGTTTTTGTCTTTTTGTGTCGCCCTGCTGTGGACTGGGGGAAACGGAATTTTGTTTCTTTTGTGTACACAAATACATGAAAGAAATGACAATAAACTGTCCCTGATCCTGATTCCTGATCCTCTTCTCTTCTCAGGTTCTCTCGTCTACGTAGCCTCAACTGTCCAATAACCACCTGGGCCAGTTCCCAATGGTGATTTGTGATATCTCCACCCTGACGGAGGTCAACCTCAGCTGTAACTACCTGGCCTCCATCCCCAGCTCTGTTGGAGGCATGACCAAGTGAGCAACCATACATTTACATAGAACTCAAACGTGCCTGTCCTTTCACATGGTATTTAAATTCTGCTTGGGGCTTTTCAATAATTAACATATTTTTACTGTGCAACATGGAAACCACTGGTTCTGTAAAAACAGTAGCACATTTCTAACTAGCATACATGTGCTGCTGCATTTAGATCTCAGTGTAAAAACGTTTCACAAAACTGGTTTTAAACCCAAAAAGCCAATAGTCATTATGTTAACATTTGCAACGGCTGAACGATCTCAGAACAATCTCAGTGACACAGAAACAGTTTTGACATATTCCTCTACACGCTGTTGGTTTTATATGTCCTTTGTGCTTTCTCTCTCTTTATCATTGGAAACCAATATGGATTATTAATTCATTTTGAGGACGCTTGCCCTTCTTTTATCTTATTGATTTGCTAACATCGTGTTGGTCCTGGATGAGAATATCGGCTAATTGCTAGAAGGGTAACTTAAAGTACAATGCATCATTAACCCCCGCTCTGATAGTTCATCCATAATTAGCCACAGCTTGAAGCAGTGGTTGAGAGAGCAAGGTAGGGGCATCCGGGTGGCGCGGTGGTCTATTCTGTTGCCTACCAACACGGGGATCGCTGGTTCGAATCCCCGTGTTACCTCCGGCTTGGTCGGGTGTCCCTACAGACACGATTGGCTGTGTCTGCGGGTGGGAAGCCGGGATGTGGGTATGTGTCCTGGTCGCTGCACTAGCACCTCCTCTGGTCGGTCGGGGCGCCTGTTGGGGGGGCAGGGGGGAACTGGGGGGGAAATAGCGTGATCCTCCCACACGCTACGTTCCCCTGGCGAAACTTTTCACTGTCAGGTGAAAAGAAGCGGCTGGCGACTCCACATGTATCGGAGGAAGCATGTGGGTAGTCTGCAGCCCTCCCCAGATCGGCAGAGGGGGTGGAGCAGTGACTGGGACGGGTCGGAGAGTGGGGTAATTGGCCAGATACAATTAGGAAGAAAAAGGGGGGGGGATCCCCCCCCCCCCCCAAAAAAAAGAACGCAAGGTAGTTTTATAAGAATTTGAAGTATCTACCCTGGTATTACAGCTGAAGGGAGTCCTTTAGGCAGCAGGTTAAGGTCTTATAGATGTTGGCTTGACAGGAAAGTCTCAGGTCAGGATTGTGCTCAATTTGGGATCTGGTTTGATGACGGGATATCTGCTTCAGATCAGTCACAGGACATATGCTAAGAGACCAGAGGCGTACGGGTTAGAACTTAAGAGAGGGCGGATTGCTCTTCGTTGAGGCACATGTGATGGCGAATAGAGATGCACACAGAAGGGGTGAGAAAGGAGGATGCTCTCTCTGCTTTCCCCCATTTCATCTGCAGCAGTGATGTGGGATGCCTTTGAACGTTCCTGAAGTGGCCTGTCAGTCCTTTTTTTGCTATTATTGCCATCTGCTGGTCACAGATCCAGGACCTAAAAAAGTGAATGATCTTTAATGAGCAAATCGGTGTGTATCCCGGAGGAACCCAGTAGGTGTGAATAGGCACCGACCTGAGTTACTTGCTCACAGACCAGATCCTTGCTTTGTGTTGTATTAACTCTCAGATGTACGTCGCTTTGGATAAAGGCGTCTGCTAAATGAAATGATCAATTGTAATAGGGAAAAGTGCCAAACACCGAATCATTTTTTCTGTTGATGATATAAGATAAAATAAAGGCTCTCGGTGTAACTTCCGCTGATCAACTCTGCCTCCTCCCAAGTTTGCAGACGTTCCTGCTGGATGGCAACCGCCTGGATAACCTGCCAAGCGAGCTGGGCGCCCTCCAGAGGCTAAGCTACCTGGGCCTCTCCTTCAACCAGTTCACCCACGTGCCCCAGGTGCTGGAGAGGCTGGCCTCCATGGAGAAGCTGTGCATGGCCGGCAACAGCCTGGACACGCTCACCCTGCAGAACTTCCGGCTGCTCCGCGTCAGACACATAGATCTGCGGTAGGAGGTGTTGTTTGTGGTGCGGGCGGGTGGATGGGTATGGGCGGGTGGGGGTTTCTCTCCCGACACCGAGCGTCTGTACTTCCGAAAGCAATGAAGTCTGTTACACGTGTTATCCCCTCTGATGACCCAAACAAAAACACCGAGAGGAAACCACTGACAGCCAAATAGCCTGTCAGCACGAAGTCAGGAAATGATTTGCCCGCCGCGGCTTCGTCGGCTGGACTCTCGGAGTTTGGGAAAGTGCAGGGCCGGGGTGACTTGCATTATTCCTCAGTTAATACATCACTCTCTCTCTCACATTAGTTAGACAGGGTGGCTGAAACACCTCAGCACCGTGTTGTCAAAGACCGGGGCAAAGACCACCTGGCAGCCTTAATGACAGTGTGATCCTGTTCTTTTCTCGTATTCGCAGCTGTGAGACATGACAAGACAGACAGGCGGACAAGAAAGGAGACATGAAAATAAACTAGTCTTCAAATCAGTGAGAACTTGACAGTTCAGTCAATAAGAGCCAAAGTGGTAAAGCCACCGGCACTCATTTTATGCGACATGGGGGTCTCTGACGGTGAAGGTGCTGTACAAATAAAACATATTATTATGATTATGATTATCTATTATTAAGAAATGGAAACGGATGATCCGCTGTGGCGACCCCTAACGGGGGCAGCCGAAAGTAGTAGTAGTAGATTATGATTATTTATTATTATTATTATTATTATAGGGTAAAATGTCCTAGCACTTATTTATTTTAAGGTATTTGAGATTTACTTGGGGCGGCACGGTGGTGCAGTGGTTAGCACGGTCGCCTCGCAGCGAGAAGGTCCTGGGTTCGAGTCCCGGGGTAGTCCAACCGTGGGGGTCGTCCCGGGTCGTCCTCTGTGTGGAGTTTGCATGTTGTCCCCGTGTCTGCGTGGATTTGCTCCGGGTGCTCCGGTTTCCTCCCACAGTCCAAAGACATGTAGGTCAGGTGACTCGGCCGTACTAAATTGTCCCTAGGTGCAAATGTGTGTGTGTGGGGGGTCCCTGTGATGGTCTGGCAGCCTGTCCAGGGTGTCTCCCCACCTGCCGCCCAATGACTGCTGGGATAGGCTCCAGCATCGCCGCGACCCTGACGAAGGGCAAGTGGTTTGGATGATGGGTGGATGAATGAGATTCACGTGTCAGTGACAGACCGATCAATATTTCCCTGGCGAAACTAATCAGCGACCCTCGCTTTAAGCCGAGCAAAATACAAAACCCTAATTTCTCACCATCGTATCACCACTGATAAACCGTCAGGTCAAACAAAAAAAGAAAACTCCGTAAGTTCGATAACGCGCCACAAAGACACGTTCTTATAGAGGAAACGCCACAGCCAGCCAGCAGCTCTTCTGCACGGTAGAGAGTAAGTGTTTTCCTCCCCCCTCCCCCCCCTGCTCCCCCATGTCAGGTTGAACAAGATCTCCAGTGTGGTGCCGGACGAGCCGGACCTGCTGAGACACGTGACCCAGCTGGACGTCAGGGACAACCGGCTGGAGGAGCTGGACGCCTCCCTCTTCCCCCGGCTGGAGGTGCTTCACTGCGAGCGGAACAGCATCTCCAGCCTCAAGGCCAAGGGCTGCCTGCTCAAAGGCATCTACGCCTCCAACAACGGTGGGTTAGCTTTTCAGGAGGGGCGGGGGGGGTGGGGGTCACATATGGTGAAAATGCACATTAGGGGAATATTGATGAAGGAGGGCAAATCCTTCTCCGTCCTCAGAGTTGCTGTCATGTTGTTTTGTTTTTTGTTAGTGAAACCAGATCCCTTCGCGTAGCTCAGTATCGCCCGCTCCACACATCACTCCTGCCTCACCTCACCCCTGCTAACTAAGATGCCGCCTATTTTTCTTCATCTTGTGCCTTCATCGCCCTCGTCGCATCAGCAGATTGTCTGTATTTCCCCCTTGCATTCATCTTTCTTACTACGTAGTCGTTGCCGTTCCCGGACGCCGCTCTGCTGAGAGCTCTCGTGGTTATCTGCCCTGGTCATGCAGTATGTCCACTCTTTCTTCCTGTTTTTCTTCCTTTTTTGGGGGGGATTTGAACCGGCGATACCCGTGTTGGCAGGCAACGGAATAGACCGCTACGCTACCCGGACTCCCAAGTGATTTTTGATTCTGATTCTGAAATTGAGAGCTTTGCCCTCCGGCTCAGCTCCCTCTTCACCACAACGGTCCGGTACAACGCCTGCATTACTGCTGGTGCTGCACCAATCCGCCTGTCAATCTCCCGCTCCATCCTACCCTCACCCGTGAACAAGACCCCCCAGATACTGGAACCCCTAGTGCGTGGGAGGATCATGCTATTCCCCCCAGTTCCCCCTCCCCCCTGAACAGGCGCCCCGACTGACCAGAGGAGGCGCTAGTGCGGCAAACAAGAACACATACCCGTATCTGGCTTCCCACCCGCAGACACGGCCAATTGTTTCTTTTAACAACAGCCAGAGGTAACACGGGGATTCGAATCCGCGATCCCCATGTTGGTAGGCAACAGAGTAGACCGCCACGCTACCCAGACACCCCACTCTTTCTCTTTTTCTAATGTCGGGGTAATGTTTTGTGTTCTTCTCTGCAGTGCTGCAGCAGCTGATTGTGAGTCCTGTACCATCCAATCTGAGCTACATGGACATCTCCAGGTACACAATTTCCCCACCCACCCACACACACACACACACACACAGAAGAGTTTAGCCCTAATTTGAATCTGAGAAAGAACGGAGTAAAAGCTCACAGACGTCACGTCAGTGCCACTGAAAAGGGAGGAACATGCAGCTTAAAAGTTGTGTCTTCCAGATTGTGGTGATTATGTGAGATGCGGCGATGGTGTAGTGCAAGGTGATCCTTAAGCCCTATTAATTCTGACCCCTAACTTAACCTATGACCTCTGGCTTCGTATGGAAGCTACTGTACGTGATCTTTGTGTGGTAAATAGAAAAACACCAACGCCAAGGGCAGTGACTGGCATTTTATGTCCCTTTAAACCGTTAATTACAACAAAACACTTACTTTAATGATGATCAGGCCAAAAATAAAACTCTGAGTAATATTCATTATCCAGTATTGTAATAATAATACTTAATAATTAATGATAATAATGATTGTTATTATTTTGTAATTATTATTTATTATTATTATTATTATTATTATTATTGGAGTTATCATTTCACCCCAAAATGCCAACAAAGCTCAAGTGTGTGTGTGGGGGGGCTCTTATTCTAATACATTCTGCTGTTACCTTAATTAGCGTCTCTAATTTAGCCTGAAACCCAGCACAATAGAGTCAGGATCCCATGTGATACGGCACGTCTACACTGTCAAAATCCCACTTTTGACCAAACTGAAGCTACCACATTTTCCTTTGAAAGTGCAACTCTATTGGGAACCGCGGTAGAATTTACCCCTCAAACGAGTATTTACTTTCTAATTATGCACCTCACTTCAGCGCACTGCAGAATTTATCATCGTCATTGCTCCCCCCCATAGGAACTGTATGGAGTCCCTGCCCGACTGGCTGTGTGAGAGTAAGAAGCTGGAGGTTCTGGATGTTAGTCACAATCTCATCACCGAGCTTCCGGCACGGTGAGTCTCCTTGTGTCTCTCTCAGCTTTGTGCTTGTAACGAGGCCCAGGAATAGAATATACGGCATCGTTTATTTCCTCCCTTTTGACGGCCAGTCGTACGTATGTCCCCCACAGAGTCCCACAAATCACCGATAACCTGTCGCCTCCGCAGCCTTACCCCGTTCTCGTCCTTTTTGTCATGTCTCGGAAGGTCGCTTGAGATGCAGCTCACTTCCTCCTCCTCTTCCTCCTCTCTTTGTCCCGCACTTACTCTCCTCTCGCGCCGTCCCGTCACAGCTCTCGTTCACTGAATCTGTTCTTTCTTTATCTCTCCCTCCCTCCCTCTCTCTCTCGTTCTCGTCCCCTCTCTCCTGTTGGTCGTCTCACTGTCTGCAGACCTATTTTTTACCCGGTGAGTGTCAGGATGATGAATTTCAGCTGCAGGCTCCACTAGAGGCACCGCTATTTTCTGTTTTCACATCCTTATTGTGCCCATTCGTCCTCTAACGCTATTCTCTCATTTCCATCCCCGGTACGTTTCAGTCACAGTCTGCCGTTCCACATGCTAAATTCCACCCGTGTTCAGGACACGAGGAGACCATCCACTGCCTGAGACAGCTCCCTCTCTCTCTCTTATGCTCTCTTTCCTTCTTTGTCTATCTGCCTGTCCATCGACCGACCCGTCGAGCTGTCGCTTCCTTTCACAGACAAACAGCTTCTTATGTTCCTCAGCCCTGAGTTGTCGAACCCGTCCACTTATCCTTGCTGTTCTGGCACTGACCCATCTCTGTCCCTCTCCGCTCCTCTGCGCCGGCAGGTTGCTATGCAGCAACAGTCTGAGGAAGCTGAGCGCAGGGCACAACCAGTTGCAGAGGCTGCCTGAACGGGTGGAGCGCCCTCTGCTGGAGATCATAGACGTACAACACAATCAGCTGGCGGAGCTGCCCTGCAACCTATTCCTCAAGGCTGACAGGTGAGATTAACCTGCCCATCAACTTGCATTTTAGTGACATACAGCAATTCATATCTAATAATGCGCATTACGTACAAATTAACAAAATGGTCAAATATAAAACAACAATGAATTTATTTAGGGCGGCACGGTGGCGCAGTGGGTAGCGCGGTCGCCTCACAGCAAGAAGGTTCTGGGGTCGAGCCCCGGGGTAGTCCAACCTTGGTGGGTCGTCCCGGGTCGTCCTCTGAGTGGAGTTTGCATGTTCTCCCCGTGTCTGCGTGGGTTTCCTCCGGGTGCTCCGGTTTCCTCCCACAGTCCAAAGACATGTAGGTCAGGTGAATTGGCCATACTAAATTGTCCCTAGGTGTGTGTGTGTGTGGGCCCTGTGATGGACTGGCAGCCTGTCCAGGGTGTCTCCCCGTCTGCCGCCCAGTAACTGCTGGGATAGGCTCCAGCAACCCTGAGAGCAGGATAAGCAGTTTGGATGATGGATGGATGAATTATTTAAAGATGTGAGGAGTTAGAGTTATTACAGCACTTATGGTTAGAAGACAATAAAGAAAATCTTCATCTTCAATTCCCCTTCCAGTTTGAGGTGCCTGAATGCGTCAGCCAATAAACTGGAACACTTGCCGCCATCCAGCCTATCAGAGGAGAGCCACAGCATTCTGCAGGAACTGTACTTAACCAACAACCGGCTGACAGATAAGTGTGTACCCTTACTCACGGGACACACACACCTCCGGGTGCTGCACATGGCCTACAACCACCTGCAGACCTTCCCAGCCAGGTAAGGAGCTGTTCATGCCAAAAGTAAAATCTTGCTCACATCTTCGGCCCGACAGTAAGTCAGTCTTACTCATCATTCACACCCACTCAGCTCCGTACGTTGACATACTCACTCTTACGGCCAGGTGTCGCAGTTCTGCACCACGCCAACACCACCAAGCACTGTGAAGAGTTGTGTCGTGATGAAGAATTATTTCAGTTTTCGGGTGGAATCAGGGATATTTATTTGTCATTTCATTTCCATGCACCTGCGCACATGAAATGAGGCGAAATAGCGTTTCCCCCAGCCCACAGCAGTGCAACACAAAGACCACAACACATATCCAAACTACAAGAACACATATATCCAACACAAAATAAAAAAATAAATAAATTCACTGTCCAGGAGAAGGAACGCCAGCCAGGATGACTGTCAGAACTGCCGGTCTGTATGGGCTAGCAGTTAGCTTAGCCTGCCCGCCTCCGCATCCTGTCAGAGTGCCCTCGGTGTTTCCTCCTCGGGTGCAGCTCCCGGCAGGGCCGCGGTCCCTGGGCCCACCAGACACAGCAGACCAGGCTCCCCTAGCCAATCCAACGCTAGCGCTCCCAGCCAGATACCTTCGACACACCTCCCCGCACTCCACACGACAACACAAAAACACAGTCAAGACTTGGCGAGGCTGCTGCCAGACCGCCCTCGGTGTTATTGGAACTGCCGGTCTGCATGGGCTAGCAGTTAGCTTAGCCTGCCTCGCGTCCGCATCCTGTCAGGCCGCCCTCGGTGTTCCCTCCTCGGGTGCAGCTCCCGGCAGGGCCGCGGTCCCTGGGCCCACAGGATGCAGCAGACCAGACTCTCCCAGCCGATCCAGCGCCAGACACCCCATCTTATTGAATCTCTCATTGTCACATTCAGTTACAAGCTCCAATTCAGCTTACAGCTGTAGACGGCACCCATCTGTGTGCGAAGGGGGCGAGTCTCGCTACGCCGTTTAGGCACTGCTTCGAAGTGTTGGAGGGCCTCTTTGTCAGACCAAGCTGTGCGTTTGGCCGTATTTGTAAAAATTAATTGGTTTTGAAGTGAGGAACACTCTCAGTGCCTGACTATCAAATGCAAAGTGGATCAACACCAGAGGTCTGATGAGACACGTGACTGGACATGGACTTGATATTAGAGTGAGCCTGTTAAAATATCACGCAGGTATGGACCGAGAACCGCAGCTGTCTGTCAGTAGCGGTCAGAATGAGCAGCTGTCACTCTGTTTGATAGCGTGTAGGACATTTTGAATGTCAGTAAGTGATGATAATAACAACGGCCATTTGTCTTTCATCCTCTTAGTGTTTGTCATCTTTGTCGTCTGTATTGCTAATGAAAAGTGTAAATCCAAAGTGAAATGTGCTTAATCATTCTCATGACATTAATGTTGAAATAAAAAAAGTTAGTGAAATAATTAATTAATAAAAATAATAATAAAAAAATTAATGAAATAAAAATAGTATTATTATTGTTATTTGTTATTATCATTCTCATCATCTGTGGATCGTTAACTTTTGAAATTAAAAAAAATGTGGAAATGGTCCAAACATTTTATTTTACATCGATAGTGATATCAGACAGGAATTTTTATTTATTTTTTTGCGTTTTCCATTTCAAGAGTGGCTCCACCCAGTGGTGTGAGCTCGTAACTTACTTGCCCAGCGTCAGAGCACCTTTAATGAGCAATGTTGCATTTAGTTGTTTTATCCAGATTACTTTTGTATTGATAATTAATTTGAGGGATCTGATGTTGCACACTTTTTTTTACAATTACACAGTCTGTCCATTACACAAATAAACACTTTCCTTAGAAGAACATTTCTTGTCGTTACTTATAGAATATAAAGTCGTTACTTGTAGAATATAAAGTCGTTACTTATAGAATATAAAGTCGTTACTTATAGAATATAAAGTCGTTACTTGTAGAATATAAAGTCGTTACTTATAGAATATAAAGTCGTTACTTGTAGACTATAAAGTCGTTACTTATAGAATATAAAGTCGTTACTTATAGAATATAAAGTCGTTACTTGTAGAATATAAAGTCGTTACTTGTAGAATATAAAGTCGTTACTTGTAGAATATAAAGTCGTTACTTATAGAATATAAAGTCGTTACTTATAGAATATAAAGTCGTTACTTGTAGAATATAAAGTCGTTACTTATAGAATATAAAGTCGCTACTTGTAGAATATAAAGTCGTTACTTATAGAATATAAAGTCGTTACTTATAGAATATAAAATCGTTACTTGTAGAATAAGCTGAAGCAAAAGCTGCTTTCATTACAAAGCATCAACATGTTAGAGGTATTAGTATCAGCCCTTCACATCATATTCCTTTCTCCCCCAACCACCTACAGTAAAATGGCCAAGCTGGAGGAGCTGGAGGAGGTGGACCTGAGCGGCAACATGCTGAAGACTGTGCCCACCACCATCATCAACTGCAGACGCATGCACACGCTCATCGCCCACTCCAACACCATCGAAGTCTTCCCTGAGGTCATGCAACTGATGGAGATGAAGGTGAGTCCGTCAGGGCTGTGTGGATGTCATTTGAGTGTGTGTCTGTGTGTGTGTGTGTGTTTGTGTGCGTGTGTGCGTGTGTGAGTATTTACAGCTTCTCCTCTGCCGTTAGTGTGTGGATCTGAGCTGTAACGAGCTGAGTGAGATCACCCTGCCAGAGAACCTGCCCCCGAAGCTTCAAGAGCTGGACCTGACTGGCAACCCTCGTCTTAACCTGGACCACAAGACCCTGGAGCAGCTCAAGTAAGTTCACAAAGCATACATTTGATTCGTTTAAATGTGTCTGTATATATTTTTATATACCCCCCCCCCCCGTGAGAGGTAGACCTGAGGGGCGTGTGTTGGATACAGGATGTTGAGTGAGCTGAAGTATTTGGGTATCACGGCGTTAGCTTTGTGGATAAAACTGAGTACATCTATGCCTATTCTTTTTTTTGGGGGGGAGGGATTTTTTTCTCTCCCTTTTTCTTCCCAATTGTATCCGGCCAATTACCCCACTCTTCTGAGCCGTCCCGGTCTCTGCTCCACCCCCTCTGCTGATCCGGGGAGGGCGGCGGACTACCCCATGCCTCCTCCCATACATGTGGAGTCGCCAGCCGCTTCTTTTCACCTGACAGTGAGGAGTTTCACCAGGGAGACGTAGCGTGTGGGAGGATCACGCTATCCCCCCCGAATAGGCGCCCCGACCGACCAGAGGAGGCGCTAGTGCAGTGACCAGGACACATACCCACATCCGGCTTCCCACCCGCAGACACGGCTAATTGTGTCTGTAGGGACGCCCGACCAAGCCGGAGGTAACACGGGGATTCGAACCGCCGATCCCTGTGTTGGAAGGCAACGGGATAGACCGCTACACCACCCGGACACCCCACTATGCCTATTCCACTTGTGCAAAGTGAATTCTTTTAATGTCAAACGATCCATGATGACTCAGTTGTATCCTGATGTGGAAAACTGCCTGCTCAGGGTGAAAACAGGCCACACGGGGCTGGTCAGTCAGCCGGTCAGGTCACTGGAGAGCAGCGGGCCAGACTCATTGATCTCTATAAGAAGCGTGTCATCAGAGAGGATAAAAACATCATTGAGTGCTCTAAGCACACGCTGTTCATGGAGTTTGGCCTGTTGCCCTCAGGTAAAGGAGTCAGGACACCGGACCAAAATCCTGACTGTGCAAAGTCTACTTCTGTTCCCTCAGCCGTCAATATTCTCAACACGCAAAAAAGACAATTAACCCTCAGTCCTGTTTCTACTGCCTGCTCTTTTTGCACATATCTGTTTGCACATATGCACTCTAGCAGGAGTCAGTACAGTGTACAGTATGTTGTAAATGAATACAGTGTATGTGCTGGTCTTATGTGGTTGTGATTATCTCTTGTATGGTTTAAAATCTGGGCGGCACGGTGGCACAGTGGTCAGCACGGTCGCCTCACAGCAAGAAGGCCCTGAGTTCGAGCCCTGGGGTAGTCCAACCTTGGGGGTCGTCCCGGGTCGTCCTCTGTGTGGAGTTTGCATGGTCTCCCCGTGTCTGCGTGGGTTTCCCACAGTCCAAAGACATGTAGGTCAGGTGAAGCGGCCGTACTAAACTGTCCCTAGGTGTGTGTGTGTCGGCCCTGGGATGGACTGGCAGCCTGTCCAGGGTGCGTCTCCCCGCCTGCCACCCAGTGACTGCTGGGATAGGCTCCAGCATCCCACGACCCCAACTGGGATAAGCGGCTTGGAAGATGGATGGATGGATGTTTTAAATCTTTACTGTGCACTGATTTCCCATTTGGGACGATAAAATGATCCGTTAATCTATACGACAGTGATTTGAAACAGGTTATTTAATTTTCTTTTCTCTCTCTCTCTTTTCAGTAACATTCGCTGTTTCCGTATTGATCCACCGCCAACCTTTACATCGAATGAGGTGTCGGGCGGGCCTGCTGTGTGGAGTCATGGTTACACAGAGGCCTCTGGTGTCAAGAACAAGTGAGTTTCATCCAGGCACTGATGCAAACACACATATACGCCATGCAGTATGAGGAAACCATGCTCCACCGAGCCTCTCTGTATTGTCTCATCCATCCATTCAAACCTTCAGATGACGGATATATATATATATATATATATTCAAATATGGCATGCATCCATACCATGTCACAATGTTCCAGTAAGGCCTAAAATCCATTTTAAATGTTTTGATTTGAAGGCTTATGAAGGGAAATTACAGCAGTTTAATACAATATGATCAAACCAACATGGGGATCGCCGGGTCGAATCCCCGTGTTACCTCTGGCTTGGTCGGGCGTCCCTACAGACACAATTGGCCATGTCTGCGGGTGGGAAGTTTGATGTGAGTATGTGTCCCGGTTGCTGCACTAGCGCCTCCCCTGGTCGGCCGGGGCGCCTGTTCGGGGGGCAGGGGGAACTGGGGGGGGGGGGGGGTAGCGTGATTCTCCCACGCGCTACGTTCGCTCGATGGTATTTTAAGCCCCCAACGTACTCTTCAAGGCAGCGCTGCATGGAAGGCACTCCCCGCCCCCTACAGTTTCAGCCAATCACAGCACTGGCGCTAGATTTCAACCTTTTCCCTCCTTCTGCAGTGAAGGAGTTCAACTCAAACAAACGTCAGTCTTAAAAGTGCAGCATTTGACGTAAATATCCTTTTAAACGAAGGTTTGACTCGTGTACATTCACAAAAAGACTCTAGATTGCATTTTGGCGACAGTTTTGCCTTAACTTACTTAGCTGCCATGTCCAGATGACTTACAACTTATCTAGCAACAACTGGATGCCTAAAGGAGTTTTGGAAAGACACCCACTCAACCATGCCTTTGTGCAGCTCACTTAAAAGTAGGTTGTTTAAATAAGCAGACTGGGAGACATCGGCTAATGCCTAACTACATAGCAACAGCACTACTCAGTCGCTCTCATAACCACCCAAAAAATGAATTGGCTGCCTGGAACTTAGCTAGCGCTAACTGCTAGCCCATTACTAAGTAAACTCTGTCCTGCACGGATAAGTTTAAAAGTAGTACATGCCAACATAAACTGAATGCTCGCCACTGCCAGCTATTTGAACAGATTGACTGCATTTGAGCTAACCTTAGCTTAAAATAGTTAGCTAAAATCTACCATTGCAATCTGTTTACAGTTAGCTAGCTAGCTGAGGTGTCCGTTCAGCAAAGAAAATCGCTAGCAGCTAGTGTTGGCTATATTTCAAAGCATATGTCTTTTTAAAAAAAAAAAAACATTTTGATTGGATGAAACTGTTGGGGGCGGGGAGTGCCTTCCATGCAGCGCTGCCTGGAAGAGTACGTTGGGGGCTTAAAACACCATCGAGCGCTACGTTCCCCTGGCGAAACTCCTCACCGTCAGGTGAAAAGAAGCGGCTGGCGACTCCACATGTATCGGAGGGAGCCTGTGGTAGTCTGCAGCCCTCCCCGCATCGGCAGAGGGGATGGAGCAGCGACCGGGACGGCTCAAAGAGTGGGGTAATTGACCGGATACCATTGGGGAGAAAAAAAGCCAATATGATCAAAGTGACATCATTTTGTTCAGCAGAATTGCTTTCTTCCATACACAGGAGTCATTGAGCATAATTGCGTATATGTTTGAATTGGTTTCCATGGTTACTGGTATAGATAAATGCGCACCATCATTCTGCCTGCAGAGGCATAAGAGCAGTGATGGAGAGGCTGTTGGGAGCTTTGCCAGACTTCCATTGCACGCATGGGGCTCGTGAATGAGCATCAACCACAGCAGTTGGTTTTATTTATTCATGTATTTATTTTCCCTGCGGTGAGTCGTCTGTTCTCTCGCCAGACTGTGCGTCGCAGCGCTGTCTGTTAACAGTTTCTGCGGTAGCCGGGAGGCTCTCTATGGTGTCTTCGACGGGGATAGGAATGTGGAGGTGCCCTACCTTCTGCAGTGCACCATGATTGACGTGTTGGCTGAAGAACTGCACAAGACGAAGAGCGAAGAGGACTACATGACTAACACCTTCCTCGTCATGCAGAGGTAGTAGACAGGCGTAACATTTTTCAGTGCCCTTCCCCGAGATTTGATAGCGAACCCATCCTACAATATCTACAATATTTACAGAATCCTGTGGGCGTCGTTGTCTAAACTGTCAGCCAGAAGTTGGCACGCATACACAGTCTTGTGGTTTTCTTGTTTGTTAAGCCCGAGTTGGTCTTCCAATCTCTCATGTCCTCCTCTCTCCGCGGCATCTCCGGCATCACAGGAAACTTGGAACCGCGGGGCAGAAGCTGGGTGGCTCAGCGGCGCTGTGTCACATCCGCCATGACCCCACGGACCCCAGTGGCTGCTTCACCCTAACGGCTGCCAACGTGGGCAAGTGCCAGGCCATTCTGTGCCGCGACGGCAAGCCGATGTCCCTGTCGCTGCTACACAACGTGGGGCTGGAGGAGGAGTACCGTAGGATCAGGCAGCACAACGCCATCATCACTGAGGTAGAGATCGTTGAAGGGATGCATTTGTTCGTATGTAGACGACAGAAAGAGAAAGGAAGTGATGTCCATCTTCAACGTGTATTCCCTCCTAAATTCTTATTGTCCTCAATGCAACTAGAAATATCTGTCAGCAGGGCAAGACAATTCCACCAGTTTCTACTGTAGTCTCGCTTAAAAATGTCAACCTAGGGGGCATCCGGGTAGCGTAGTGGTCCATTCCGTTGCCTACCAACATGGGGATCGGTGGTTCGAATCCCCGTGTTACCTCCGGCTTGGTCGGGCGTCCCTACAGACACAATTGGTCGTGTCTGTAGGCAGGAAGCCGGATGTGAGCATGTGTCCTGGTCGCTGCACTAACGCCTCCTCTGGTCGGTTGGGGCGCCTGTTCGGGGGGGGAGGGGGAACTGGGGGGAATAGCGTGATCCTCCCACGCGCTACGTCCCCCTGGCGAAGCCCCTCACTGTCAGGTGAAAAGAAGCGGCTGGCGACTCCACATGTATCGGAGGAGGCGCGTGGTAGTCTGCAGCCCTCCCCGGATCGGCAGCGACCGGGACGGCTCGGGAGAGTGGGGTAATTGGCCAAGCACAATTGGGGAGAAAAGGGGGTAAAAATTCCCCCAAAAAGACACAGGTTAGTTTGCGCTGGTAACAAGTGAGGTTGTCTTGCCTAGCAGGCGGGTTCTTTTTACTATACTACACTGTAATTGTACTGCAGTACGCTGTACTGTGGTACGTATTTTTCACAATATGACTTAGCAATCCAAATATTTATGGTTTCTATGCCTTGATGGAAATGATTATATGTACACACTGCTCTTGTGACGTGTCCGCCCGGTCAAACTTAACGGCGTGTGCTTCCCCACAGGACAACAAGGTGAATGGCGTGACCGACTCTACACGGATTATGGGCTACTCCTTCCTCTACCCGTCAGTTATCCCTCGTCCCTATGTGCACACAGTCACTCTCACCCCGCAGGATGAGTTCTTTATCCTGGGTAGCAGGGGCTTATGGGACGCCGTGTCCCCCACCGAGGCTGTGGAGGCTGTCCGAAACGTCCCCGATGGCCTGGCCGCTGCCAAGAAGCTGTGCACCCTGGCGCAGGGCTACGGCTATACCGACAGCCTCAGCGCTGTGGTGGTGCAGCTCAGCGTGAGCGAAGACTGCTGCTCCTGCTGTTGCTCCGATGCTCCACAGCCACCCCCCAGCCCGGGCCTGGGCTCCTATCCGCCCTCGGCCTCCGCCATCAAGGAGCGACCCCTGGGAGCGCCGGACGGTTCCCTCCCCGTGCCCCCGTCCTCCTGCAGTGAGATCAGCAGTGAGATCAGCACCAGCGAGATGAGCAGCGAGGTGGGCTCCACAGCCTCGTCCGATGAGCCGCCGCAGAGCTCCCTGGTGTTGCTGCACGAGCAGCCCCACCACCCTCACCTGCACCTGCACCAGCCTGCACACTCGCTCTCCCTCCTGCAGCAGCAGGCCCAAGCAACCACCCAGCCCTGCCAGTATCCTCCATATCCAGGCTCCGAGCTGCTCTCCACCCGCAACTGCTGCGCACTCCACCCGGCATGCCTGGCGGGCTCCTTCCAAAGGCAGCTGTCCAGCGCCACATTCTCCAGCGCGCTATCCGACAATGGGCTGGACAGCGAGGACGAGGAGCCCATCGCGGGGGTTTTCTCCAATGGGAGTCGAGTGGAGGTGGAGGCCGACATCCACTGCCTGAAGACCGAGTCCTCCACCTCCTCAGCACCGGAAATATCCTCCACTGGCCAGGAGTGCACCTTGCTGCCTCCCCCGCCGCCACCTCCCCCCCCCTGCACCCTGGAGCCCCTGGAGGAGGGGGGCGGCGACATGAGCCTAGGGGAGGCTGAAAACGGACCAGAGAGGGAGGAGTCATGGCAGGGAGGTGGAGCAGCGGGTGGGGACGCAGGAAAGACGACGGGGAAGAGGAGGGGCAACGGGTCGGTGGCACCGCAGGAAAAGAGTCACAACCTTATCGAGGTGGCCGCGGACGCACCGTGCAAGAAGCCCGGGGGTTACTTCACCGCTCCGGCCCAGCCCGACCCGGACGACCAGTTCATCATCCCCCCCGAGCTAGAGGAGGAAGTGAAGGAGATCATGAAGCAGCACCAGCAGAAGCAGCAGAAGCCAAGCGGGGGCGAGCAGCCCACGGACTACTATGACACCCCTCTCTGAACCCACCTCACCCACCAACTACATCCACAACCCCCCCCCCCCCCCCCAGGTGCGGCGGCCCGCGCAGACCACTACCACGACGTCGCCACTCCGATTTTGCACCACATGGACACCAATCATCGGGTTTGTCTCACGAGGCCGTAAAAGCCCGTAGGGGAAGCCTCCTACCGTCTTTCTTCGTTCTGTGGATGCACTGCAGACCTCACGACCGGAGCACCGCCACACATTCGAATTTGCTTCACCCCGCCACCACCACCCTCCCGACCGAATTAAGCGAAAAGTCAATACAGCAAAACGAGCCCTTTAATGATACACTACCGCCCCTTCGGACCCACTTGCGTGAGTGCGGAGCGGTGTTCCTCTCACAAGACTGCGGAGCGCTGTTTTTACACCGGACCGCCACCCACCCAGGATGTAACCTGCACCCGTCTGTCTGCAGTCGTGTTCGCCCGCCACGTGTCCGTCTCACCATATCGTCTAAATGTGAAGGAGGGGGGACGTTGCTGGAAGGACTTTTTAAAAGCAGAGACACGTAATCTTTTGTATTATCCGTGAGCTATGTTAAATGGTACACCGTAATACCACGCTTAACTGTTGTAGATAGGGCACTTAAAAAACTATTTCTTCAGTAAATCATGGCTTTTGGCCTGTAAAACGGCATAGAGATTTTTGTAGAAATTTTAAAGACTAACTCCTAGGAGTTGTATACTCTTTATGGTGACTTAGTCACTTTTACTAATCTTCTCTGAGAGAAATGGTGATTTTTTTTTTTTCCAAATGATTGTAAATAAGAGAAATGTTGTATACTGATGCTTTTAAAGGAACTGTGTACCTGTGTGTCGGTGAATGGTTTCTCTTGGTGGGGAGGATGTGTGGTTCGCCCCGGAATTTCGCTGTTGTGGAGCTGTCATCCTTTATATACACTGTAGACTAACAAATACCACGCACACACATGAACACGTCACACACACACATATACCACACATACCCCCACCCCCCCCACCCATGTAACGCCGAAACCCAGACATTACAGACGGTGTAACTACACAACCTTGCAGCGGTTTTGCTCCCTTTTTGTTTTGATCGTGACGTCCCGTAGTAATCACGTTATCTAACACACACTCATGCACACAAATTTAAGCATGCAAACTTGCACATACGACGAATACACATACACACACACACACACACACACACACACTGGCGTACATAGGCAGTGTTTAGCCACAACCCTCCTGCAGTAACTGTTATCACCGGCATGACTGTGTCAAGTTCAGTATTACAAACAAATATATACACATGGAGAGCAAACAACACAGATGTTTTTGTCTTTGGTATAATAAATCTTAAATTTGTGAATATAAGTGCTGCTGTCCTGCACCTGTTCTGTATACCCCCCCCCCCCCCGGTCAGTCGTGGCGTCTCCCCGGGACAGTGTTAACACAGCGGACGCGTGTCAACTGAGATAGCCGGTAGCGTAGCGGTCTATTCCGTTGCCTGCCAACACGGGGATCGCCGGTTCGAATCCCCTTGTTGCCCCCGGCTTGGTAGGGCGTCCCTACAGGCACAATTGGCCGAGGCCGGATGAGAGTGACAGCACCTCCAAGTCCGAGGCCATGCTTCTCTACCCGAAAATGGTGGCTCGCTCCCACCGGCTTGGAGATGAGGTGTTGCCTCGGGTGACGGAGTTCCAGTATCTGGGGGGTCTTGTTCAGGACTGAGGGTAGGATGGAGGGGAGTGTGCCTATGTTCCCACATTTCTAAGATTTTTTTCAAAATTAGGCCCTATGTTCCCACAGCCCTAACCCTAACCCTAACCCTTTTGAGAAAAATCTTAGAAATAAGAAAAATTCTTAGAAATGTGGGAACATTGGGCTGTGGGAACATAGGGCTGTGGGACCATTGGGCTGTGGGACCATTGGGCTGTGGGAACATAGGGCTGTGGGAACATAGGGCTGTGGGACCATTGGGCTGTGGGACCATAGGGCTGTGGGACCATTGGGCTGTGGGAACATAGGGCTGTGGGAACATAGGGCTGTGGGACCATTGGGCTGTGGGACCATAGGGCTGTGGGACCATTGGGCTGTGGGAACATAGGGCTGTGGGACCATTGGGCTGTGGGACCATTGGGCTGTGGGAACATAGGGCTGTGGGACCATTGGGCTGTGGGACCATTGGGCTGTGGGACCATAGGGCTGTGGGAACATAGGGCTGTGGGAACATAGGGCTGTGGGACCATTGGGCTGTGGGACCATAGGGCTGTGGGACCATTGGGCTGTGGGAACATAGGGCTGTGGGAACATAGGGCTGTGGGACCATTGGGCTGTGGGACCATAGGGCTGTGGGACCATTGGGCTGTGGGAACATAGGGCTGTGGGACCATTGGGCTGTGGGACCATAGGGCTGTGGGACCATTGGGCTGTGGGAACATAGGGCTGTGGGAACATAGGGCTGTGGGACCATTGGGCTGTGGGACCATAGGGCTGTGGGACCATTGGGCTGTGGGAACATAGGGCTGTGGGACCATTGGGCTGTGGGACCATTGGGCTGTGGGAACATAGGGCTGTGGGACCATTGGGCTGTGGGAACATAGGGCTGTGGGACCATTGGGCTGTGGGAACATAGGGCTGTGGGACCATTGGGCTGTGGGAACATAGGGCTGTGGGACCATTGGGCTGTGGGACCATTGGGCTGTGGAACCATTGGGCTGTGGGAACATAGGGCTGTGGGACCATTGGGCTGTGGGAACATAGGGCTGTGGGACCATTGGGCTGTGGGACCATTGGGCTGTGGAACCATTGGGCTGACCCCGGATGGATGGGGAGGGAGATTGACAGGCGGATTGCTGCAGCACCAGCAGTAATGCGGCCGTGGTACCGGACCGTTGTGGTGAAGAGGGAGCTGGGCCGGAAGGCAAAGCTCTCAATTTCAGAATCACTGGGGCGTCCGGGTAGCGTAGCGGTCTATTCCGTTGCCGGCCAACACGGGGATCGCCGGTTCAAATCCCCACGTTACTTCCGGTTTGGTCGGACACAATTGGCCGTGTCTGCGGGTGGGAAGCCGGATGTGGGCGTGTGTCCTGGTCGCTGCGCTAGCGCCTCCTCTTGTCGGTCGGGGCGCCTACTTGGGGGGGGGGGGGTGAATTGGGAATAGCGTGATCCTCCCACGCGCTACGTCCCCCTGGTGAAACTCCTCACTGTCAGGTGAAAAGTAGCGGCTGGTGACTCCACATGTATCGGAGGAGGCATGTGGTGGTCTGCAACCCTCCCCGGATCGGTTGAGGGGGCGGCTCAGAAGAGTGGGGTAATCGGCTTTGCGCATAATTGTAGTCCACTGACTTCCGGGTTTCTACCGCAGTGAGTGGTCGTCCCAGTTTCCTGTTTGTTGGCGCGCGCTATTGACAACGGCATGTTTTTCGCGATGCCTGCAAGATTCACCATGGATAAAGGTCCACCACATGCACACAACTGGCCACTGACTTTCACCTGCACCTTCCAGCAAACGGCTGGGAAGTTTCAACTTCAGTTACGTCCACAAGTATGAGGAAGAGTATGTGGCGTGACCGCGAAACCGGAAGTCAGTGGACTACAGTTATGCACAGAGTCGATTGGCCGGACACATTTGGGGGGGGGAAAGGGTGAAAATGCCACCCCCCCCCCAAAAAACACAAACACACAAAAACAAAACATACTCTGCTGCCATTGACTCCTGCTGGTGTTTTTACATTGTATAACCAGAGGGGGGCGATCTAGTGTCATAGTTTTAACATTTCACATCTTGTGGATGTGCCAAGTTTGCAGCCGTTATTATTTCTAACCAAAAAAAAAAAAAAACCCCGGATGAGCAAAACACACACACATGTAATAGAAAATGTTAATTTATTCTCATTTAAAATATTTCTCAAACTCGTCAATCAAAGAGGACTTGTGTGTGCTGAGACTATCTGGCTGCGGCGACGGCATCCATGTTCACCATGGTGACGCCGGAGTCGCTCTGGAGCTTCTTGTACTTTCTCCTCACACACAAGACGCTGACCAGCGTGACGATCAGCATGGCCGCCAGGACTGACAGGGAGGCAGCGAGAACGACGGTGAGCCTTTCCTCGCTGGAGCCTTTGTACTGACACCTGTCTCCATAGTACCACCAGTCGTCCCCCACCATACACCTGGGGGGGAGGGGGGGGGACGAGAGGGAGGAATGAGAAGGAAATTCCAAGAGAGGTAATTATAAACTCCCAGCACACAGAGGCTGCGAGAGCTAAGGGAGGGGGGGGGTATAATTACATAAAGAGAATGGGGGGGGGGGGGTGAAGTGGTTCTGGAGTATTAAAAAAGTTGGGGGAAAGCACATTTGCCAGTTGTGACATAAAGGAGGAAGAAATAACAGTCTATTTGTGGGTGGCAGAATGAAATGCATGAACGATTCTGTGCTAAAATATAAATAAATATATAAAATACATGTTATATTACACATATTATACATAATGGGTGTTGATAGTGCTCAACAAATGAGGAGCGCAATATATATATATATTATATACTATATAATTATTATATATATAAAAGTATATATATTATATATAATAGAATAATAAAATAAAATTATTACTACTACTACTACTTTCAGCTGCTCCCGTTAGGGGGCGCTACAGCGGA
>NC_079224.1:8419301-8441801 GCF_029633865.1 Lampris incognitus | reverse complement strand
AAGTGACGTCTTCAGTCAAACCAAAATCTTTTGATCCTCTAGTCTGACTCTTCAGTTCAGACTGAAGAGGTCACTCAGATAGGTGATGAAAGGTACCTGTCAATAAACGTTGCATCCAGATGAACTGATTCAACCTTCTTTGATCCCATAGGGAAGCACTCCAAACTGCATCAGGCCACACTCCACTGAAGTCTATGAAAGATTAGACAAAAAAAAATATCACTTTTTGGCAAATGAAATGGTATCTACTAACGGAGGAAAGAAGTTGGTTTTCAGTTTTGTTCTGGCACTGCTTTAACAAGCGTTAATAATTATTCAAAGGAAATATTCCCTTTTGTGAACACTGAGACTGGGACTGCTTCCCGCCCTCGGTGCTGGCTGTCTGGCTGGAAAACACTCGGTGGACAACGTGTACTTTTGAATGTTGGCAGCTTTTCAGTTTGTTAGCACAAGTGACACTTTCAAAGAGAACATGTGGATGAGTCACAATTTTTCTTTTTAAAATTCCAAGTGTGCTTGTTTCAAATGTTCAACTCGAAGGGGCCTGAAATGATGGCAACGCTGCACGTAACTGAGCAGTATTTGTACTTAGCGCTCAGAAGTACTTTCCTCTGCTAGAAGTGTGTCAGTAACAGTAAAACGTATCACAACAAAGAGCTGCAGAACAGAAATGCTGCTGCATGTAGCTGAACTGTTTTCACACAGAACGGACCTCCACCAGGGCTACAATGTATCCAACAAGAAACGGTATAGTGGGTCTGCAGACATTCTATCTTCTAAGAAGTAGCTACATGTATAGCAGACTTGGGGGTGCCTGGGTAACGTAGCGATCAATTCCGTTGCCTACCAACACGGGGATCACCGGTTCGATTCCCTGCTTTACCTGCGGTTTGGTCGGGCGTCCCCACAGACACAACTGGCCGTGTCTCCGGGTGGGAGGCTGGATGTGGGTGTGTCCTGATCGCCCCAATTCATTAAATGTAGGGGACGTCCGGGTAGCGTGGCGATCTATTCCGTTGCCCACCAACACGGGGATCGGTGGTTCGAATCCCCGTGTTACCTCTGACTTGGTCGGGCATCCCTACAGACACAATTGGCCGTGTCTGTGGTTTGGGAAGTCGGATGTGGCTATGTCTCCTGGGTCGCTGCACTAGCGCCTCCTCTGGTCGGTCGGGGCACCTGTTCGGGGGGGGGGGACTAGAGGGAATAGCGTGATCCTCCCATGTGCTACGTCCCCCTGGTGAAACTCCTCACTGTCAGGTGAAAAGAAGCGGCTGGGGACTCCACATGTATCGGTGGAGGCATGTGGTAGTCTGCAGGCCTCCCCGGATCGGCAGAGGGGGTGGAGCAGCGACCAGGACGTCTTGGAAGAGTGGGGTAATTGGCCGGATACAATTGGGGAGAAAAGGGGGAAAATTGAAAAAAAAACTTAAGGAGAAAAAAAAGATTTACAGCAGACTGGGAGCCAACAGAAGCCAGAGTGTTCCCGATGTTACGTGACAATGTGAGCAAGCACAAGATGTACGGCGGTTGTGACGGGGGGTCTGTGTCGTGTCCTTCTTATCTGTCCTCTTAGAAAAGCAAACTGGATGAAACACATAATGAAATCTGATATTCACTGACACCTTGTTGTCTTTATTTCTGCAGGAAAGAAGGGAAAGAAGAGCGCAGAGTCCTTGGCGATTCCCCGTAAAGCCACAGCAGTGGCGGCACCGACACTCGAGAAGCACTACAGGATAATCCCTCCTTTCACCAGCCTTTAATAGGGTTAATATCAGCCTTTAATAGGGTTAATATCAGCCTTTAATAGGTTGTCTTACCCTCCATGCTTAGCAGAAAGAGAGCGTCTCCTCCTTTGATGAAGTCCCTGCTCTTGGCTCTTTGGTGGGTGAGGTACACTGACGTGCCAGATCCCGGCCCTCGGAAGTACTTGCTTCCATCAGCTCCAGTCACCTCTTTCCCAACTTTGCGAGGGTCATCCCAGTAAAACTTGTCAGAGCCTATGAGTTAAAACAAAGGGGGGGGGGGCATTTGTTGCAGTGATCATATTTACTCTTGACAATCCATATATGTATGCTCTTTCAGAGTTGGTCAGCAGACGTATTTTGATTTGACATAACACGTATGAGCTCATGGCACTTTACACATGGCTGCATCGCAGCTTCCTGACCTGAAATCTTCTTGCTGGGGTCGGTGGTGATGCTGCGTTGGTTGGACATGCGCTTTTGAACGTGTGGATTCTGGTCCATCAGCATCATGGTTATCTGTTTCCATGTGCATGGCCACTTCTGCCCGGTGTCGCCGGCACGGGCCACTAGGTGGGCGAAGGCCGACAACTGACCCGAGTAACCGTCCGTGCCGTTGGGGTACAGACCCATCTGGAAGGTGTAGCCCTCCTTGGAGGTGAAGGGGGGGCTGTATATGGGTGTGTCCGGCGGAGTGTTCTCCATCACGTGACTGAAGTTTTTCACTCGCCACACGTGCTCTGGGCAGGTGGTCTCAGAGAGGTTGATATCGTCCAGGGACAACCCGCCAGCCAAGGGTCCGGAGCCCCCCTTGGTCCCTTCGAATACGACTCTGAACTTTTTGTTAACATTCAGACTCACGTGGTGCAGCTGCCACAGCTCCTCAGGCTCACCTGTAAGACAAGATCCAGGTACTGTAAGTCTAAGCTGGTACGTGATCAGATTTCACCGATAGAATGAAGTCCCTACATTGAACGAGAGAGCAGCGAACGAATTCAATGACGTTCACCTTCTATGGTCTGGACGAATCGCAGCTTTCCTTTGGGGTTGGCTTTGTCGTACTCGCGGACCCAGATCTTCAGTGTGTCCTTAGGGCCCCCGCTGTTGTAGTAGAAGAACTGCAGGCATTGGTATCCTCGCTTCGGGTAGACCAGCCTGCTCTCCAGCAGGGCTGTGTCGTGCACTTTGGCTTTGCCTGTGCCGAAGTGCATAAAATAGCCCGAGCCTGTGGATCGTAACAGCACATCAGATCTCAATGCACTGTTTCACCAATTATTATAGGACTACTATTACTGCTACTACTATTCCTGCTACTACTATTCCTGCTACTACTATTCCTGCTACTGCTACTACTACTACTACTACTACTACTATTACTACTACTATTTCAGCTGCTCCCGTTAGGGGGCGCCACATTGGATCATCCGTTTCCATCTCTTCCTGTCCTCTGCATCTTCCTCTGTCACACCAGCCACCTGCATGTCCTCCCTCACCCCATCCATAAACCTCCTCTTTGGCCTTCCTCTTCTCCTCTTCCCTGGCAGCTCCATATTCAGCATCCTTCTCCCAACATACCCAGCACCTCTCCTCCACACATGTCCAAACGACCTCAATCTTGCCTCTCTTGCTTTGTCTCCGAACCGTCCAACCTGAGCTGTCCCTCTAATATACTCGTTCCTAATCCTGTCCTTCTTCGTTACTCCCAGTGAAAATCTTAGCATCTTCATCTCTGCCACCTCCAGCGCCACCTCCTGTCTGTTCATCAGTGCCACTGTCTCCAAACCATATAACATAGCTGGTCTCACAACCATCTTGTAAACCTTCCCTTTAACTCTTGCTGGTACCCTTCTGTCACAAATCACTCCTGACCCTCTTCTCCACCCACTCCACCCTGCCTGCACTCTCTTCTTCACCTCTCTTCTGTACTCCCCGTTACTTTGGACAGTTGACCCCAAGTATTTAAACTCATACGCCTTTGTCACCTCCACTCCTTGCATCCTGACCATTCCACCGTCCTCCCTCTCATTCACACATAGGTATTCCGTCTTGCTCCTACTGACTTTCATTCCTCTTCTCTCCGGTGCACACCTCCACCTCTCCAGGATCTCCTCCACCTGCACCCTACTCTCACTACAGATCACAATGTCATCTGCAAACATCATCGTCCATGGAGACTCCTGCCTGATCTCGTCCGTCAACCCGTCCATCACCATTGCAAACAAGAAAGAAAGGGCTCAGAGCCGATCCTTGATGTAATCCCACCTCCACCTTGAACCCATCTGTCATTCCAACCGCACACCTCACCACTGTCACACTGCCCTCCTACATGTCCTACACCACTCCTACATACTTCTCTGCAACTCCCGACTTCCTCATACAATACCACACCTCCTCTCTCGGCACCCTGTCATATGCTTTCTCTAAATAAAACAAATTATTATAAGAGAAGAGTTGATATGGCCTAAACCAGTGGCTCTCAATCAGGTCCTCAGATATCACCAGTACTGCTGGTTTTCTATTCTGCCAGGTCATTCATTACATTCTTTCCAGGTGTAAACACCTTCCTGACTGTAGGCTGGAATAACTGGAACGACGAGTGAATGTAATGAACTACCTAGTGGACTAGAAAACCAGCAGTAACCAGTGGTACCTGAGGACATGGTTGAGGACCACTGGTCTTTTACTGTTTCCCCACCTTTATTTGGGCTGACTTATATCTTGATTACAAAAAAAACATAGTTTAAACATCAACGTAAATAGTATTAAAATGAAGAAAGTTTAGTGTGTTTTAGGGGTAAAATGTATAAATGAATACTGTTCTGAAAATATGGCCCACATTGGTAGCTGGCTGCCTAACGATGATCACCCACTGAGGACCGTAGTTTACCCAGCTTTCTTTTAATTACCCCCCCTTTTCTCCCCAATTGTATCTGGCCAATTACCCCACTCTTCCGAGCCATCCTGGTCTCTGCTCCACCCCCTCTGCTGATCCGGGGGAGGGCTGCAGACTACCACATGCCTCCTCCCATCCATGTGGAGTCGCCAGCCACTTCTTTTCACCTGACAGTGAGAGTTTCACCAGGGGGACGTGGTGCGTGGGAGGATCACGCTATTCCCCCCCCCCAGTTCCCCATCCACCCCAAACAGATGCCCAGAGGAGGCGCTAGTGCAGCGACCAGGCCAGTTGTGTCTGTAGGGATGCCCGACCAAGCCAGAGGTAACACGGGGACTCGAACCAGCGATCCCCGTGTAGGTAGTCAACGGAATAGACCGCTATGCTACCTGGACGCCCCCTAGTGGTCCGTAGTGTAATTGCAAGGGGTCCGTGAAAATAAAATATCTTTAAAAAAAAGATCCTATGACATTTATAGAAATAGGATTATTTTACTCAAATGTGACCGAGACCTTTATCTACCTAAACTATAAAGGGTAACAGGACTTTTTTCTCTAATTACATCTGTTTCACAAGTGTAATTTATTGTATTTTAATAAGAGATCTCGCTCCCGTTTGCATTGTTAAAAGTTACTGCATAAAAATTCTGTGTTGTTACATATATCTGAAAGTTACTGAATACATATTCTGTTTAGTTACATATATCTGAAAGTTACTGAATACATATTCTGCCTTGTTACATATATCTGAAAGTTACTGAATACATATTCTGTTTAGTTACATATATCTGAAAGTTACTGAATACATATTCTGTTTAGTTACATATATCTGAAAGTTACTGCATAAGAATTCTGTTTTGTTAACTATATCTAAGTTACAACTGAAAGCTCTTATTTTTGCCCCAAAGAGTGAATAAATGCTATAATGCAATTTAAAATGCAGTTTCTACTGTTTCTATCAAATTGCAACCCCCCTCCCCCAAGATCAGGTGGAGGGGTCCTCAGGGTAGATCAACAATACGCAGGGGGTCCAGGGCCCCAAAAAGGTTGAGGACCACTGCTGTACTGTATATATGCCGGTGGTCCGTGTTCTCACCGGAGCATTTGCCCAAGTTGGAGTAGTCGGTGCCGGGCCCTCCTGCAGCCTGGTCTACTCTGAGCCAGTCAGCCTGGTCTCCTGGTCCCTGGATCATACCGCAGATGTTTTCACGTTCAAAGTCACACGAGTCCAGGAATGTTACGGCACGGGCTAGATGGAGGTGTATAAAAACACACGTGCAGCGCGCGCGCGCACGCACGCACACACACACACACACGTCAAGGTAAATAATAACCCAGCTAATGTAGCAGCTGTCCCAGAACTTTGTCCCGTTGTAAACTCTCACGTTTCGCCTCTTGGCATGCAGTTAGAGAGAGTCACGGTTTCACTCCCAACGGATCTCAGCTTCCCAAATTGAAATAAAAAACCCAGAATCTATAAATGAAACAGACCCTGTACATTTTAGGGGTCAGTTTCCTCCATGGAAAAATGCCCTTGCAGCACTATGCGTTGAGTGTGAGTTGGAGGTTATGTGTTCGTGACCTCCAGCACCGGCCACCCAGTGGCCGCCGTGGCGCGGTGACGCTTACTTACAGCAGTTGTAGAGGCGCCTGAGTTTGAGCAGGTCACTGTCGCTGAACTCCATGCGCTGGCCGATGACGTCACTGAAAGCGGCGATCTTGGTCACGATGGTGGGCTCGGTGCCGTTGCGGAAGGCGGTCTTGCTGTAGTGCATCATGGAGCCGTAGTCATAGGGCACACCCAGGGAGCTGGAGGTGGTGTCACTGTAGGTGTTGAAGTTGTGTTCTTTACCTGTTGAGCCAGACAAAAATCAAAATAAAACAGGCATTGGCCCCCTTTCATTCCTTGTATGAGCCGCAGACCACTTGCAAAGACCCCAAATCCCGACTAATGTGACCTACAAGAAGACTCACTGGCCGATCGCCAGGGGGTCGGCCCACTTTAGTCGAGCGGTTAGCGATGTCGCCTTGTGGCGCAGTACAACCCCAGATCGAATCCCGCGCCAGGCGAGGAAATAGCTGGGTTACAGTGGTGGGATCCGGAAGTGTCTCTTCCAAGCGAGGAAATAACGAAGCGCCAAGGCTCACTTCCGGGACAGGGTGGCTACTGTAACCTACAAAAAGACTCACTGGCCGATCAATCGGTTAGCGACAGGGGCGGAGCGTGGGCCTCAGCACAAAGGGGGTGGCGGAGCTGTCAAGTGTAAAAATGCTTACTCACTCCCCCTTCTGGCAGTGTGACGCAGTTATCCTCACAGCTGGATCACAGCTCCGATGCATTCATGAATAGTCGTAAAGAAGGCTGTAGCCTTTATAGGGGCCGTTAATATTGTAGCGAATTCGGGGGGACAACGCATACACAGGAACTGCCACGGCCGGGAAGCGAACACGTGTCGCCCGCACCGCAGGAGACATCGCTAACCGCTAGACTGAAGGGTCAGACCCGCGAGCCAGAGGCCAGCGTGTCTTCTAATCCATACACGTTACAATATTTATGTATAGGGGCCCCCATACTGCACTGTATTTTTTATCATTAGCCGACTTTACGGACGCTCGTAAATTCGGCAACAGAGCTCCAAACGGCCCCCCCCCAGACCTTGTGGGCCCTGGGGCGACCGCCCCCATGCCCCCGCTCTGGCTCCGCCACAGGTTAGCGACGTCGCCTTGTGGTGCAGTACAACCCGGAGCGAATCCCGCACCGCGCGAGGAAATAGCTCGGTTACAGTAAGAACAAAAATAGTGAAAAGAAATGAAAGCTTAAATGTTTCAATAGACCTCATAAGTCGCTGTGTGCATCGACGGCAGAATGTTGTTCAAAGACCGGAAGGATTCCTGCTGACAGGACGGTGCACTCTGTACCTAAATTATTTCTGATTTAAAAAAAAATGAATGGCTTGATTTGTTTATGACCTGATTATTATAGTTTATCTAATCCCCGGGCTCATGCATATCAGCTCCTTCACGCCTCCGATGGCCTTACGGTCTCACCATCCCACTTCTGACACCAATGCAGCAAATTCGGGAGGCAACCATAGGAACTGCCGCGGCCGGGACGCGAACCCGTATCGCCCGCACCGCGGGAGACATCGCTAATCGCTCGACTGAAGGGTCAGAGCCCTCAGCTAGCCACCAACGTATCTACTTATCCATGCATGTTACAATATTAACTTTAAAATGCCGTTCATGTTTTAGCTGGTAAGTCAGGGCCCTTTTATATTGTAGCGAATTCGGGGGACAACGCAACCACAGGAACTGCCGCGGCCGGGAAGCGAACCCGTGTCGCCCGCACCGCAGGAGACATCGCTAACCGCTCGACTAAAGAGTCAGACTCGCCAGCCAACGGCCAGCGTGTCTTCTTATCCATGCACGTTACAATATTATAGATAAAAGCCTGATTAAAAAAGTGTTGTGGGACGCGTCCGGGTGGCGTGGTGGTCTATTCCAGTCTCTATTGTGTGTGTTATTTTTCACACTAGATCGCAACAGCTCATGCAGTAGCCTGCAGCTCTCCCCGGATCGGCAGAGGGGGTGGAGCAGCGACCGGGACAGCTCGGAAGAGTGGGGTAATTGGCTGGAAACAATTGGGGAGAAAATCCCCTCCCCCCAAAAAAAAGCATTGTGTGAGGAAAATATGGTCATCTGTACGTCTAATTACAGTATGAGTGGTCTGAAAAATCTGACAGAAATCTGCTGGATGAAAGCTACATTTCACACAACATATGTCAGTTTGAAAAGATGCAAAGTATTCAGAATGATGACAATATTGATGTCTCATCTCATCTCATCTCATCATAAACCGCTTCTCCGGGGTCGGGTCGCGGTCGCAGCAAGTAAGTAGAGCACTCCAGACGTCCCTCTCCACAGCAACACCCTCCAGCTCCTCCTGGGGGATCCCAAGGTGTTCCCAGGCCAGATTGGACATTTAGTCCCTCCAGCAAATTCTGTGTCTGTCCCAGGGTCTCCTCCTAGTTGGACGTGCCCGGAAAACCTCCAAAGGAAGGCGCCCAGGAGGCATCCTAATCAGATGCTTTCGACGTGAAGGAGCAGCGGCTCTACTGCGAGCTCCCTCCGGATGTCCGAGCTCCTCACCCTAGCTCTAAGGCTGAGCCCAAACACCCTACGGAGGAAACTCATTTCAGCCGCTTGTATCTGCGATCTCACCCTTTCGTTCACTACTCAAAGCTCATGACCACAGGTGAGGGTTGGAACGAAGATTAACTGGTAAAGTGAGAGTTTTGCCTTCTGGCCCAGCTCCTTCTTCACCAAAACGGTCCCGTATAACGTCCGCATTACTGCTGATGCTGCACCAATCCGTCTGTCAATCTCTCACTCCATACTATCCTTACTCGTGAACAAGACCTCGAGATACTTGAACTCCTTCACTTGAGGCAACAACTCATCCCCAAACCGGAGGGAGCAATCCACCATTTTCCGTTAGAGAACCATGGCCTCAAAATTGGATGTGTTGACCCTCAACCTGGCCATTTCACACTCAGCTGCAAACCGCCCCAGTGCGCGCTGGAGTTCATGTTCTGGTGATGCCAACAAAACCCACATCATCTGCGAAGAGCAGAGATGCAATTCTGAGGTTCCCAAAATGGATACACTCCTCACCTTGGCTGCGCCTTGAGATCCTGTCCATGAATATCACAAACAGAATCGGAGACAAGGGACAACCTTGGCGGAGTCCGACACCCACCGAAAACGTGTTTGACTTTGTCCGAGAATGCGGACACAGCTCTCACTTTGGTTATATAAGGACCGGATGGCTTGTAGCAACTGCCCCTGTACCCCCCACAGAGTGCTCCGAGGTACACAGTTGTAAGCCTTCTCCAAGTCCACAAAACACATGTAGACTGGCTGGTCAAACTCCCATGCCCCCCTCAGCACTTCTGTAAAGAGTTGGTCCGTTGTTCCACGGCCAGGACGGAATCCGCATTGTTCCTCCTGGATCCGAGGTTCGACAATCGGTCGGAGCCTCCTTTCCAGCACCCTAGAGTAGACTTTCCCAGGCAGGCTGAGCAATGTGATGCCACGATAACTATCGCACACCCTCCGGTCCCCCTTTTTAAATATGGGAACCACCACTCCAGTCTGCCACTCCACAGGTACTGTCCCCGATCTCCACACGACAATGAAGAGGCGTGTCAGCCAAGACAGCCCAACAATGTCCAGCGCCTTCAGCGTCTCAGGGCGAATCTCCTCTACACCCAGCGCCTTGCCACCAAGGAGCTTCTTAACTACCTCAGAGTCCTCTGCCAGCGTTATGGGTGGGGCTTCCCCCGAGTCTTCAGACTCTACCTCCTCCACTGAGGACGTGTTAGCCGGGTTCAGGAGCTCCTCAAAGTGTTCTTTCCACTGCTTGGCAGCTTTCCCCATTCCCCAGTCTGGTTCAGCTGTTCCCGTCCCTGGCTGAACACAGATTGAGTCATCCCCTGCTTCCCCTTCCTGAGTCGCTGGATAGTTTGCCAGAACTTCCTTGAGGCCAACCGAAAGTCTTCCTCCATAGCCTCGACGAATTCATCCCACACCCGAGTTTTGCTTCCGCAAACGCCGAAGCCCTTCTGGCCTCCCAGTACCTGTCTGCTGCTTCAGGAGACCCCTTAGCCAACCAAGCCTGAAAAGCCTCCTTCTTCAACCTGACGGCTTCCCTCACCACCGGTGTCCACCAGCGGGTTCTTATGTTGCCACCTCGACAGGCACCGATGACCTTATGACCAAAAGCTCCTACCTGCCGCATCTGCACTACAGGCTTTGAAGATGGCCCACTCAGACTCCATGTCCCCAGCCTCCCTCGGGATACACGATAACTTCTTCTGGAGGTGGGAGTTGAAGTCAGGGGCCTCTGCAAGATGTTCCCACTTCACCCTCACTACATCTTTGGGTTTGCCAGGTCTGTCCGGAACTCACCACCAGGTGGTGATCAGTTGACAGCTCTGCTCCTCTCTTCACCCGAGTGTCCAAAACATACGGCCACAGATCTGGTGATGTGACTACAAAGTCTATCATCAATCTTTGGCCTAAGGTGTTCTGGTACCACGTACACTTATGAACTACTTTTTTTTTATATAAATTTATTTCTGATTTTTCTCCCACTTTAGTGGCCAATCAATCCCTATTTTAATTCAAACACCCACCCTCGTACTGCATGCTGTTCGCTAACTTCATCTCTCCGTCCGGCAGTCTCGAAGGAGACGCATCCCCACTTTCGAGACAAGGCGACTCCAGGCCGAATCACTGCTTTTTCCGACACACAGAGACGCATTCATGTCACGAACACAAGCCGACTCTGCCCCCCTCCCGAACACAGCGCTGCCAATTATTGCTGCTTCATCGAGTCCGGCCATAATCGGATCTGACGAGATCGTGGCGCGAACCCCGGTCCCCAGTGGGCAACTGCATCGACACAAAGCAGATGCTTAGACCGCTACACCACCGCGGACCCCACTTATGAGCTACCTTATGTTCGAACATGGTGTTTGCTATGGCCAATCTGTGACTCGCACAGAAGTCCAATAACAAGGCACCGCTCGGGTCCTGATCGGGGAGGCTGTTCCTCCCAATCACACCCCTCCAGATTTCTCCATCGTTACCCACGTGAGCACTGAAGCATTGAGCATTGAAGTCCCCTATAGAGTCCCCAGGCGGAACCCTATCCAGGACACCATTTTATTGATATTGATGCATCATACCTATATAGAGAGAAACTATATAGGGGAGCACGCAAAGTTTATGAATAAAGTCATTGTCATAACTAGGCTGACAGATGATGAGAAGTTGCATACCCTCTGAGATGTGGTCCCACCTAATGGTGACATAGTCATCGCGGTCTGACCTGGACTGCTCATGCCAGAAGCCCAGAGCATGGAGGAACTCATGTTCAATGGTTGCAATGCGGTCGCAGTTCTTCCCAATGGACAACATCTGCTTCCCAATGCGCCGGTTCCCCACAGAGGAGAAACAGCTTTTGGATGAAAAAGCAAAACATCGAGGAACTTTGTTCTCAGCATCTCATTTTGAAAAACACACTTTGATTGATATTCTGCAGCACTCTCTGTTGAAAGCACATTTTGCGTTGCAGCCTAAACCAAAGCATAGCAGCATGAAGGAGCCAAAACTTTTTAACCTTACCCGCCCCCTTTGAAAATGGAAATGTAGTTTGGCTCTCCAGTCCAATGCTTGAAGTCAATACAGGTCTTCAGTCGGTACTGTTCAAAGGCCTTCAGAATTACACCTTTTGCATTTATTTCTGCAAAGAAGAGAGAACATTCCTCTTGTAATCAAAAATGCATGTCTTCTAAACTCCACAGGCCATTATGTGATGGACCATAGCACTATGCAAATCCACTCAAGGCCTTCCTTTATTTATCCATGCTCTTTCGAGGCTCAAGGTCCACTTCAATGAAATGTTCTCAAATGTGTGATTCCCTTCCTTATCTCCATAGCTGGGAATCAAGCATTATAAACTAAAGGGGAGTTTCCTCTAAGAATATGTATGTATGTATGTGTTTTGTATCATATAATGTTGCGGATGTGTTAATTCTGGTTGTACTTAGCAGACAATGAATATAGGACTGACTTCAGAACACACATGATGTTTGTTCTACTCATTTCTGGTTTGTTTATGACTTCCGAACTAGAAATGTCAGAAAAACATCAGCCTGACAGCATCTATAATGACCTCTCATTTTTTCTTCATTCTTAGTGGAGGAATTCCACATTTCATAATCACCCCCCCTCCCTTTTTCTCCCCGATTGTACTTGGCCAATTACCCCCACTCTACCCCCTCTGCCGATCCGGGGAGGGCTGCAGACTACCACATCTCCTCCGACACATGTGGAGTCGCCAGCCACTTCTTCTCACCTGACAGTGAGGAGTTTCCCCAGGGGGACGTAGCATGTGGGAGGATCACACTATTCCCCCAGTTCCCTCTCCCCCCCCGAACAGACGCCCCAACCGACCAGAGGAGGCGCTAGTGCAGCGACCCAGGAGACATAGCCACATCCGACTTCCCACCCACAGACACGGCCAATTGTGTCTGTAGGGATGCCCGAACAAGTCAGAGGTAACACGGGGATTCGAGCCACCGATCCCCGTGTTGGTGGGCAACGGAATAGATCGCCACGCTACCCGGACGTCCCCCACATTTAATGAATTGATGACATTTCATTCATCTCGAAGTTTAGTCGTTTAAGGCTTTAGGAAAAATATGGTCACGTTCAAAAATATTAAAGAACCCCTGACCAGTAGTCCTTAACTTGGGAGGGGGTGACGAAGCATGACGTAATGTCATTTGTAATGAGTTAATATGTTCATGTCCTTTGTATTCTTTGTCCTACTGCACCAAGTCAGATTAATATGTACAAACTCACAAACTTAACATATTTTGCCAAATAGTGATCATTTGCATCTTTTTAGCTCCTTGCATTAACCGAGTCAAATAACCTGACCAAAAAGAAAAGCTTGCAGGGGGTGTAAGCTGAAGAGACGATGAACCACACTGGACCACAAGCAAAAAATACAAATAAATTCTTACATTGAACAGTACATCTGTACTGTGCATTGAATTGTAAATCTGAGAGTACACGTGTGGAGTTGTTGCATGGGTGGAGTTGAATTTCAGACGTTTCCAGGTGCAAATGCAGAGTTGATGGGACTTTCTTACCCAGGTCGTCCTGCAAGCGGTACGGGACTGTCTTCGGCCACCTGTACTGGTCGCCTATGATGGAGTTTCGACCTTGTCTCTGCAGCGGCAGTTCAACACAATCAATAAGTGGCGATAATATAACAAACCAAGGTTATGTTTTTACGTCACGTGGCAGAATGCTGGTAAGGAATTAAAAACCGCTCAACGTACCTCATCAAGTACAATGTCGCCTTCCACTAAATGCAGCCCTGCCTCTGTGGAAACAAGAACCCACATTTCAGTCCGGGCGTGTCAGAGGAAATATAGCAGAATACAAGAGGAGGGCCATTTTTCAAACCTTCATTGATGTCAAAAATGTCAAGGTCTCGGCCACCATCCACGTCATATTCTGTAGAGCATATAAACATGTACACAATGTCAATCCCAATTAAAGTGTTTTAAAGCGCTGAGCACAATGATGAAAGTGGAAATGAATGTGTAACATTCTCAAGTTAATTGCCACTAGTTTCACTCTGTGATTCCTAAGAGCGCTTACCTGATACGCTCGATGTGGGCTAGCCAAGAGAGAAGGAGGACACAGACATTACTGACTGGCAACAATATGTCAAATCAAAAAAGGTAAATGCTAGGGGGGGGGGGGAGAAAATATCGATACACTCGAGTATCGCGATATTATCGTTTGTGATAGTGTATCGATTCTCAGAACCACTATACCGATTTTTGTTTACATGTAAAGGTTCGTGACAATCATTTTGTAACCCCACGACTGCACGACAACAGTGTTGTAGCCTATCTTCGGCCACGTGACTCTTCCACTCCAACACAACAACGTAAACTGAGACAGGAAGTAGCATAAGCACAAAGGAGACAGGCCTGTGAAATCGCGGTATATCGCCTTTCTTACGGTATCGCAACATATCGCGATATATTGCATCGTAGCCCCGTATCGTGACACGTATCGTATCGCCGGATTCTCGCCAACACACAGCAAATGATCGAGTATAACAGGGTGTCTACAGCAGACACCGGTTTCTCACCAAGCTGAAGGAAGAGCCACCCAAGAGGTACGCAAAGAGAAAAATGTGCTGCTTTGCAGCTGTTCCCCCTCCCATGGTTGAGTCCCGAGAGATCCCTCTGCACGGGATACTGATAGTGGCGAGTGCTGCCTTCTGGCAGAGCTTAGAAGAGATGGCATCAGGACAAGGAACGAACAAAGTGCATGAGAAACATCAATATTTTACAGAGTCCAAAGCAATAAATCCCTGCAAACGAGTCCTAATATCTGCCAACGCGTGATAACATACTGTGATTACGTACTTGCCTGCCGGCATCATAAACAGGGCAGGCCAGATAACAAATGTAAAATTTTTTAACCTTTCATCAAGCACCATTTTACACAGTTGATGATTTTTTTTCTATTTTCTTTTACAGACTGTAAAATAGTCCAGACTACTGGGCCGTGTGTACTCAATGGTTTAAGTGTTTTTCGGCATGAATGAAGATAACACAGGTGTTTAAACTGATACAGGCGACAGGCATGGGTGCAGGTCCAGGAATACTGGGATGGCATCCGGCGCCTTACCTGTGCCCCCGTCCATAGGGTTAGTGGTTGTGTCAGGAAGGGCATCCGACGTAAAAGTTTGCCAAATCCGTATGTGGATTGACAAGACCATACCGGATCGGTTGAGGCTCCATACCCGGGGCCCGGGTTAACAATGGCCGCCACTGGTGCTGTGCCCTCACAGGGTACCGATGGAAACTGTACAATCCGCTGTGGTGACCCCTGAGAAAGAGGGAACAAGCCCAAAGAAGAACTGATGAAAATGAATAAAACGAAACCGATACAATAAGGTCATGATATTGTAACAGCAGCTTATGTAGTGCTGTATTATATAGCATTAACTGCAGGTGTCAGTGAGACCCCGCAGATGATACTTGAACCTAATCTATGAAAACCAAAGAGTGAGATGTGGGGGAAAGAACCCGGTACTTGGTATGTGTTGAAGAAGACAATCATGACCGAAGTTCAAGTCAGCCAATAAAATAACTCAGCCAAAAGCCAAGGTCCCTCCTGACTTACTGCCTAGTTCTATCTATCTATCTATCTATCTATCTATCTATCTATCTATCTATCTATCTATCTATCTATCTATCTATCTATCTATCTATCTATCTATCTATCTATCTATCTATCTATCTATCTATCTATCTATCTATCTATCTATCTATCTATCTATCTAATCTAGAAATCAGAAAGAAACCAGAAACAATTTGTCGTTTCATTTCATGCACTTGCGCACATGAAATGAAACGAAAAATTGTTTCCTCTTGGAGGCTAGGCTTCTTGAGTCTCCTGGCTAGAGAAGAAAGGACGGCATTGTAAGTGGGAGATAGGTGGTGTTGCAGACCTCCTCCTCTATTGAGGGATGGTTTGTCCAGTTTCTCATAGAAGGCTTCCTTCACCCCTCTTTCCAACCATCTATCTTCCCTGTCCAAAATGTGTACATTGCTGTCCTCGAAGGAGTGTGTCTTCTCCTTTAGGTGTAGACAGACTGCTGAGTCTTGTCCTGAGGAGTTTGGCCTTCTGTGTTCACTAGTTGTTCAAATAAACAGTTTAAGAGTATCGTGTTGTGTTTACATTCATAGCAGAACGACACTATAGTTGCTGGTATATGGGACCAATGTGTAACAAATAATAAATAATAAATAAATAAATGCTGGACTGTTTCAGGGTCCTCTTTGCACAGACTGCATCTTGGGTCTTGTCTGGTGTGGTAGACCCCTCCCTCAACCGATCTGGCCCAGAGTGACTGTTCTTGTGCTGCTATACAAATAAAACGGACTGACTGACTGACTGCTATGATCAGGGCTTCTGTGCTGTCCGTCCGTCCAGCCTTTTCTATCCACTGGTAGAATTTCTCCATATCAGCCACATCTTCTATCTGTCGATGGTACATCCCATGGAGTGGCTTGATCTTCCACGATACCTCCTCTTCTTCTTCCTCTGCACTCTCTGCAGTGATGGCTGGTGGTGATGTTGGGTGGGTGGGCTAACAAATATAGTATACCCACCTATAGTTCACACTGCAGCAACAGCAACATAACATATGGCATACCAAGTTAGAGCAATGTCACTACATACCTTGTATATATGCAAGTGCTCTACAATAACACTAGAGAAGCATAAGAACGGCCTGTTGGTAAAAAACTCCCTCTCACACACGCGCACACACACACATCATTTGGCTATTTTTCTCTGTACACATTAGCACGTGCCATTTTTAACAAGAACAACATATGCAAGAATGATGGAATGATCGGCGACATGATAGAACAGAATGCAGAATCATGTAGCCTACAATGTCAGAAAAGGGCTCGCCTAAGGATGCACAACAAAACGTGTCCCAGCTGAAACGACTGCCAATAAATACTGCAACTGGTTTGTTTTATCACAACTGTTTTGCAACAAGTTGTGTCAAACATGTCCCGAATAAAACAATTTGGTAAGCACAGCAAAAATAACGGTTATTATCTACGAGTTTCCTGGGGGGGGTGTCCACTGGGGAAACATCATTAGTTAATTTGGCTGGCTAGATCTTCATGAATAAATGAGACGCCATACAAATCGCTCAAAGAAAGACGGTTATTGTACCGTTACCATGGAAAACGCCGGTTCCGGTTAAGTGACAGGACGCGCCGGAAGTCGTGCCCATAATTCTACGCAAGGTATCATGGGGGCTAGACAGGAAAGCTAAACGTGTCTGATGGTCCTTGGGCCTACCTTATTGGAAGAGAAGCTCACATCGACGGACGCAAACAGGTTGATCACCATGTCATTGAAGTTCAGTGATTTTTTGGATTTGGTCCCGCTTAATAGAAAGTTTACAAGATGGTAGTGAGACCAGCTATGTTATGTGGTTTGCAGACAGTGGCACTGATGAAAAGACAGGAGGTGGCGCTGGAGGTGGCAGAGATGAAGATGCTAAGATTTTCACTGGGAGTGACGAAGAAGGACAGGATTAGGAACGAGTATACTAGAGGGACAGCTCAGGTTGGACGGTTTGGAGACAAAGCAAGAGGGACAAGACTGAGATGGCTTGGACATGTGTGGAGCGACCGTAAGGCCATCGGAAGCGCATGCGCCCTGAGGCGTGAAGGAGCTGAAATGCTTAAGCGCGGGGATGCGCTTCCCGAAAGAGGGGGGGTAGTGTAACGTGCATGGATAACAAGACACGCTGGCCGCTGGCTGGCAGGTCTGACCCTTTAGTCTAGCGGTTAGCGATGCCTCCTGCGGTGCGGGCGTATACGGGTTCGCTTCCCGGCCGCGGCAGTTTCTGTGATTGCGTTGTCCCCCGAATTTGCAACAATTCAGTCCACCATCATTGATAACGAATGCCTGTTTTTCTTTACCAGCACGTTGTGTCTTGTCTGTTCCGGTTCAGCGACAGGACGCGCCGGGAGTCGCGCCCATAATTCACGCAAGGCATCATGGGGGCTGGGAATAAGATGGATAGAAACGCGGTGGTCCTCGTCAAGTTGACAGGCGATGTTAACTTCACCCAGTATTGAGAGCTTTACGCTATTTCCAGTGTGACTTGTGCTGCATTCATGTTTCCTAATTTTGTCGGATAAATGTTTCAAATCCGCAATTCCTCGTTGGGTCCAAGCCGCGTCTCCCCCAAAAAGCTAGCATGGGGAACAAAAGTGAATTGTTAGCTACACTTGCCGTTAGCCAGTCCTCTCGCTGAATCAAAGTAACACAAAACTTACGATTTGGTCGTTTGTCCTTTTGTGTTATTTGAACATCGTCTGGAGGATGCGTCCCCAGTCTCTTCCCTTCCAAATTTTCCTCCGAAGAGGAAATGGATGAGAAAGCAAATAATCCACCTCGTTCATGCTAACGCCCGCGGCCGCCATTGCTACAGTCGCTTGCGGCTCTCCCTTTCTCACAGAAGTAGCACGTCACTGTGTGTACTGTCTGTGCTGTCATTGGTCAAAAGTCAGTGGCCTGTGGGCTGATTGAATTTAGCCCAAATTATCAGCAAATCAAGGGGGCGTGCCAAGACATCTGTCACTCATGTAACACAGAGACGAATGGAAGCTGACACAATTGTGTTTGAACTGTAAAAAATATATTGTGTTTTTCTTGTGACTATTTAGTGCTGTTGCTGCTTTTAGGTTCACCAAAATTTAAAGTAATCTGTTCTAAGTGGTTTGTTTTAACAATAATTTTATCATCTTTATTGTATAAGATAGGAAGGGCTTAGCCCGGTTAGCACATTTGTACCAGTCGTCCCTGACTCTGTGTCTTCTGCTGCCCGAGGTACTCACACAGCAGTTCATCCTGGAGGACCCTCTTTCTGAAGGTCCTCCAGGAGGTTCCTTGTTTCATCCTAGATAGTGTCCCTGACGCTCGGCCCCAATCTTTTCACTTATCTTTGCAGCTGGATAGCTCAGTAGGTAAGAACGTCAGCTTTCCATGCCGGAGATCGGGGGTTCAAACCCCAGTTGGGATAAGTCTCCAGTAAGAGAGTCCGTGACTTGGACTCCTAATGCTATACAAGCCAGCTACGTTGGATATGAGTGAGGGTAACAGAATCACACCGGCTCGGCCGTTGCTCGAGTTAAAAAGGTCCACATCAGGTGTTGGGGAATCAGGGCAACCTGAAGAGAAATGGACTACTGGAACAAGACATTCACGGACAAGGGCCGAGAACCTGGAGATATAGTGTGGGTGTGGTGTGGTGTGGTGTGGTGTGGTGTGGTGTGGGGGGGGGCTGTGATGGCCTGGTGACCTGTCCAGGGTGTCTCCCCGCCTGCTGACCAGTGACTGCTGAGATAGGCTCCAGTATCCCCGTGACACCTGAGAGCAGGATAAGTGGTCTGGATAATGGATGGATGGATGCATGGAGTTTATTCTGACGCAGTGGCCTGCACCTCCTCTATAAGGGTGTGTCTCTCTTTTTGTCATTGTAAGGATTTGTGTTTTGACATGAACACCGGTGAAATTTTCGAGGCACGCCTGCAGAGATTAGACTATATAAGGATGCTCAATATCATCAATAATGACAAACAGTATTGTTTTGTAGTGGACTTATTGGGACTAGTATTTTATTGGGACTAGTATTTTAGTGGCCTCACAGTGAAGACCAAAGCTCTTTCATGCAGTATTGTCCGAGATGCCAGCAAGCTCATCAGCGGGCAGCAGGTGAAGTCAATAATGGCGATTTCAAACAACTTTGAGGAATTTCTGCGGCCTACCTACAGGTCAGAGGTTCGGGGTTCAAGCGCTGCCAGAAACTGATATGAATAATTCTTCCTCCCAATGTGTAGTTGGTGTGCTTATGCTTTTGCACACTTATTTAAACTGCACCATTGTGAACTTAAGTCATTCCCCTCAAAATTCAGAGTTGTTGTACCGTTTTACTGTTTTAATTGTTATAGTAGTGTGATTTGCTTTGTGTTTTGCTGGATGAATAAAATATTGTGCTTAAATGAAAAGTGAGAGAAAAAAGATGGTTCTTAAGCAGCTTGTAAAGACGGCACCGAGTAACCTTGAAGCTGCGGTCCAACATGGGCTTGCAGATGGGTGGAGGTGGGACGAAGCGGGAGAAAACTATCGCACGGAGCCGTCCTCCTAATGCGAGCTTTGGCTGGTTTGGTGCTGACACATTTTGGGCTTTGGTGATTTGTTACTGATATTTCCAGGGCGCTGCTTTATGTTTCTTAAGAGATTGGTTTTTGTAATAGGTTGGCTTAATGGAGCTGAACCGATGCAGTCGGACACAGGTTATCAATCCACCTCATTTGCTGCACTGGGTTCATTATTCACTTTGTTCTAGTTTGTTTATGCTCACTTCATCACGCAGGTGTTGCATGTGGTTACACCACTCTCCTTTCCTGTACTCGGATAATTGTCTTTTACTTTATTCAAGTTGTTCCTTACCCGATGAGAGGGTCTAAGGACAGCATGTTGTGTCACCCTATCTCTAAGCCCACTGAGGCAAATTTGTGATATTGGGCTATACAAACTAAATTGATTTGATTTGATTTGATTTATTTTTCCTTTTTTTTCTTTTTTGTCTCCAACCCTGTTCAAATTTATTTTGCTCTTTTGCAGCAAGCCAACTGACCTCACAAAGATCATCAGATACCATGTCTTACTGATGGAATGAAAACTGATCTAATCTAATCTAATATAATCTAAACTAAACTAATCGAATCTGATCTGATCTAATCTAATGTTATCTAATCTAATCTAATCTAAACTAATCTAAACTAATCTAATATATATAATATGATAAAATATAATGCAATATAATATAAACTAATCTAATATATATAATATGATAAAATATAATGTAATATAATATAATATAATATAAACTAATATAATATAATCTAAACTAATCGAATCTGATCTGATCTAATCTAATGTTATCTAATCTAATCTAATCTAAACTAACCTAATATGTATAATATGATAAAATATAATGTAATATAATATAATATAAACTATAATAATATAATGTAATATAATATAAACTCATCTAATCTAATCTAATATAATACAATATAATCTAATCTAATATAAACTAACCTAATCTAATCTAATCTAATCTAATATAAACTAATCTAATCTAATCTAATCTATCAAGAATCAGGAATCAGGAACATTTATTTGTCATTTCATTTCATACACTTGCGCACATGAAATGAAACGAAACTTTGTTTCCCCAGCCCACAGCAGTGCAACACAAAGACAAAAACACATCCACACTACAAGAACACATATACCCAAACTACAAAAAAAACTACAAAACCACATATATTAACACAAAAAAAAATCACTGTCCAAGAGCGTGAACGCCAGGATGACTGTCGGAACTGCCTGCCCCGCTTCCATGTCCTCTCAGACCGCACTCGATGTTTCCTCTTTGGGTGCAGCTCCAAGCAGGGCCGTGGACCCTGGGCCCACCGGATGCAGCAGACCAGGTCCCCCCGGCCAATCCAACGCCAGCTCTCCCAGCCAGACACCTTCAACACACCTCCCCGCACTCCACACGACGACACAAAAACACAGTCATGGCTAGGTGAGGCCGCCGCCAGACCGCCCTCAGTGCCATCGGAACTGCCGGTCTGCATGGGCTAGCAGTTAGCTTAGCCTGCCCCGCTTCCGCATCCTGTCAGTCCTATATAATCCATCCATCCATTGTCTTAACCGCTTATCCAGGGTCACGGGGATGCTGGAGCCTATTCCAGCGGTCATTGGGTGGCAGACACCCTGGACAGGCCACCAGACCATCAAAGGCCCCCCGCCCCCCCTCCCCCATACACACACACACACACACACACACACACACACACACACACACACACATACACACATTCATTCCTAGGGACAATTTCGTATCACCAATTCATCTGACTTACATGTCTTTGGACTGTGGGAGGAAACTGGAGCCCCCAGAGGAAACCCACCGCAGACACGGGGAGAACATGCAAAGTCCACACAGAGGACGACCCGGGACGACCCCCATGTTTGGACTACCCCGGGGCTCGACCTTCTTGCTGTGAGGCAACGTTGCCAACCACTGCGCCACCATCCTATATAATATAATATAATATAATATAATGTGGAGGATGAAAGAAAGGGAACGAGACCACTTCTCCTTTGACCACACAGCCGTGGGGTCATTTATTTCCTCCAACTAACTCTAAGTGACCCCTCCTGGAGCCAGACCTGGGAGGGGAGCTCGCCAGCGAGCGTCAGGTGGCCGGGCCTTGGCCCATGAGGCCCGGTCGGGCCTAAAAAAAACATGGAGCCACCAACTCGTGGACCCACCACATGTGGGGATGAGCACTGGTGCACTGCAGGCCGGGGGACCGGGGCGTGCCAACTTCCGGCATCGCAGATTGGTCCTCGAGACATGGAATGTCACCTCTCTGGCAGGGAAGGAGCCTGAGCTGGCACAGGAAGTGGAGCGGTACCAACTAGATATAGTTGGACTCACCTTCACACATAGCATGGGCTCCGGTACCAAACTCCTGGAGAGGGGCTGGACTCATTACTTTTCCGGAGTTGGCCGAGGTGACGGGCGCTGGGCGGGTGTGGGGATGCTCACAAGTCCCCGGTTGAGCGCCGCCATGTTAGT
>NC_079224.1:8236801-8414301 GCF_029633865.1 Lampris incognitus | reverse complement strand
CTTGGAGGTGCTGACTCTCATCCCGGCCATTTCACACTCAGCTGCAAACCGCCCCAGTGCACGTTGGAGGTCGAGTTCTGATGAAGCCAACAAAACCACATCATCTGCAAAGAGCAGAGATGCAATTCCGAGGTTCCCAAAACGGACACACTCCTCACCTTGTCTGCGCCTTGAGATCCTGTCCATGAATATCACAAACAGAATCAGAGACAAGGGACAACCTTGGTGGAGTCCGACACCCACCGAAAACGTGTTTGACTTTGTGCCGAGAATGCGGACACAGCTCTCACATTGGTTATACAAGGACTGGATGGCTTGTAACAACTGCCTAGGGCCTCATACTCCCGCAGTACCCCCGACAGAGTGCCCCGGGGTACACGGTAGTAAGCCTCCTCCAAGTCCACAAAACACATGTAGACTGGCTAGTCAAACTCCCATGCCCCCCTCAGCACTTCTGCAAAAGTAAAGAGTTGGTCCGTTGTTCCACGGCCAGGACAGAATCCGCATTGTTCCTCCTGGATCTGAGGTTCGACAATCGGTCGGAGCCTCCTTTCCAACACCCTAGAGTACTTTCCCAGGGAGGCTGAGCAATGTGATGCCCCAATAATTGCAGCCCACCCTCCGCCCCCCTTTTTTAATATGGGAACCACCACCCCAGTCTGCCACTCCACAGGTACTGTCCCCGACCTCCACGCAACACTGAAGAGGCGTGTCAGCCAAGGCAGCTCAGCAATATCCAGAGCCTTCAGCATCTCTCCTTGCCACCGAGGAGACCTCTGCCAGGGCTATGGGTGGGGCTTCCCCTGAGTCTTCAGACTCTACCTCCTCCACTGAGGGCGTGTTAGCCGGTTCAGGAGCTCCTCAAAGTGTTCTTTCCACCACTCGACGGCATCCCCAGTCCGGGTCAGCAGTTCCCCTCCCCGGCTGAACACAGCCTGAGTTAAGCCCTGCTTCCCCTTCCTGAGTCGCTGGATGGTATGTGAGAACTTCCTTGAGGCCAGCCAAAAGCCTTCCTCCATAGCCTCGCTGAACTCCTCCCAAACCTGAGTTTTTGCGTCTGCGACCACCGAAGTCACAGCCATTCTGGCCTTAATTAGTTAATAATAATAAAAAATTAATAAGTCCCTGACTATTCCTTGTTCTTTGTTTTTGTTGGTTTGGTTCTACTTTATTGACTGTGCTGCACTGTGGAAGCTTTTCAGCTTAATTCTATTGTCCAGTTAAGGGCTTTACCCTCTGCACATGAACTTATTCCCCATTCTGAGTAAAAACAAAACTAAGAAATGTTTTTTACTAAGAAGGAAATGTGAATTTCCTTATGGAAATCCTATACGGTTTGCTATACCTGAACTTGCTGTGCCCTCACATAGCATACACGATTGAGGCCTACTGTCGAGACTGTTTAATAGCCTGTCAGGCCCCAGTGAGATGGAGTCATCACAGCACTTCAGAATGAGCTGGTTTGCGGGTCAAAAGCGCACAAGGTGAACATAGTAGGCGGTGAGCTGATGCAGCCTTGAGGGGCTGTAACGTTACTGATAGTGGGTTCACTTTCAGCATCACAACATGATTTTCAGTGCCGATCCCTTGAGCATGGAAGAGCTTTTCTGCACATTTCCTTGTTGAACGAAAACAAGTAGAGCCCTTGATTGAAGTCATCTCGGCGTGATGTGTGGAACTGAAGTTTCGCCAACTGAAACAAGCGATGAGGAAACCTGACCTCGTGCAGTAGCAGGTTCGCTTCAGTAATGAGGCCAGGACTCTAAGTGTGAGTTAAAGTGATATTACAGAGGGATTTTTTTTGTATTCAAAAGTAACTTAACTGGATCCATCCATCCATCCATTATCCAAACCGCTTATCCTGCTCTCGGGGTCACGGGGATGCTGGAAGCCTATCCCTCCCTGCAGTCATTGGGCGGCAGGCGGGGAAACACCCTGGACAGGCTGCCAACCCATCACAGAACTGGATCTCCTTGTTAACAGAACTGGATCTCCTTGTTAAAGCACACACGTACACACACACACACACACACACACACACACACACACACACACACACACACACACACACACACACACACACACACACTGTAGATATAATAATTGCTACGAATGGGGGGAAAGGAAACAAAGAGGGATTTTTGCTTTGTAAATATTTGAGGATTACTACATTGGCAAATACTTGTTTTAAATCACTTTCACGCCTTTAAGGGGTTGAATGGAATAAGCTGTGTTAGCTGCACTGGAGTGTGTACAGAGGGAGCCACGATGATGACAGGCAGACAGGTTATCACGTCGTCTGTGGGGGGTCTTGGAGTATTTCTTGAACAATACAGTTTTCTAGGCCACGGCCAAGTGAACAGACAGCATGCACAGCAAACACTGTGGCCTCAGGGCAACACCAGCTATGCGACCTTGTGGTCAATAGACCTGCTCCTTCTATACAGTAGGTTGGCTGGATCGATAAAAGCCCTGGCTCTACTGGGTCCTACTGCCCTCTGGCTACTTTAGGACTACTTTATCTTGTGGAGTTTTCCCTCATTCGGGTCTAGGGTCCAAGGATAGAGGGTGTCGTATGTCGTGTCGTATATTGTTGTATGTTGTACTGATTGTAAAGCCCGTCGGGACTACCTCGTGATTTTGAACTATACAGATGAACTTGACTTGAAGCGATATAAAGACGCTGTGACCTGATGAGAGCTATGAGTTTGTCATTGTCAAGAGGGCCAGGTTAACCAGAATGAAGCTTCTACGAACCGGTTTACAAATTATAATCGCTAGACGTGATGTGCGCGAAGCTGCGGTAAGAAGTGTAATGTAGATATGACCAAAGGATTCGTTGTGCTTATACGTAAAATTGCTCAGACTCGTCTCTGTGTCTGGGAAAGCTGGATCGGCTGGGAGGGCCCCTGGTCTGCTGCATCCTGTGGGCCCAGGGACCACGGCCCTGCCTGGAGCTGTGCCCGAAGAGGTAACACCGAGGGCGGTCTGACAGGACGCGGAAGCGGGGCAGGCTAAGCTAACTGCTAGCCCATGCAGACCGGCAGTTCCGACAGTCATCCTGGCTGGCGTTCCTTCTCCTGGACAGTGATTTTTTATCTCTTATTTTAGATATATGTGTCAGTTTGGATATATGTGTTCTTGTGGGTTTTGGATATGTGTTTTTGTCTTTGTGTTGCCCTGCTGTTGGCTGGGGGAAACCATGTTTCGTTCATTTCATATGTGCAAGTGCATGAAATGAAATGCCAAATAAAGTGTTTGTGATTTCTAACAGATTTCAACTGTGGACCAATAGCTCACCGAGGACCCAGTTTCTCAAATCCCTGACGACAATGAGATGTGCACAGAGAGGGACTCCTAAAGAGAACCCTTTATATTCATAACACGGCATCGTATGGGTGGGGAACCATGTGAGACATCAACGGTCCCCAGTCCATTCATGCTGGCTCTTCCAGCAGATCAGCCCATGGCTGTTTCTCTTTCACGTATGACAGTGCGAGAGAGAATGTGACGCAGTAAATGTGTGTCTTCACCATGAAACAAACATAATTTCCTCAAGCCCACAGCACTGCAACACATCAAAACTACAACAACACATATATCCAAACTACAAAAAAAAACATATATCCAACATATAAAAAGAAAAAAAGAAAAAATGTTCACTGTCCAAGTGAGCGAACAACCAGGATGACTGTCAGAACTGCCGGTCTGCATGGGCCAGCAGCTAGCCTAGCCCACCCCGCCTCCACGTCCCTCCAGACCGTCCCGGGTGCTTCCTCCTCTTGCGCAGCTTCAGGCAGGGCCGTGGTCCCTGGGCACACCGGATGCAGCAGACCAGGCCCCCCCGGCCAATCCAACGCCAGCTCTCTCAACCAGACACCTTCGACACACCTCCCCGCACTCCACACGACGACACCAAAAACACAGTCATGGCTAGGCAAGGCCGTCGCCAATCCGCCGCTGGTGCTAACAGAACTGCCGGTCTACATGGGCTAGCAGTTAGCTTAGCCTGCCCCGCTTCCGCGTCCTGTCAACCCTATGTGTTACCTCTTCAGGCGCAGCTCCAATCAGGTCCATGGTCCCTGGGCCCACGGGAGACGGCAGACCAAGCTCTCCCAGCTAATCCAGTGCCAGCTCTCCCAGCCATCGAACGGAGACACAAACCTAGACACAGACGTGGACGAAGACACCGCATGGACGGTACTGGTTGAGGCTGCTGCAAACATGGATCCCTCACCGGAAGTGGAATGTTATAAGTCTTATAGGAAAAGAATGAAACTGTTGCTCTGTGGGCACCTGCCCCCCCCCCCCTGTTGGCTCAGTGTTCGAGCTGTTCTCTTGGTCATGGGGTGTCTGCACAACTGCGGGGCCCTTGGTTGACTGCCGAGCCTCCCTGCTGCTGGGAGGCACTACGATACGTTGCAGATCTCAGACACCAGAATTAATTGGGACTAACGCCGTGCACTCACAGGAGGACACTTCACTTACACATCCACACTGCTAGCATCTACACCACACACTCTCGGGATTACATCCTTCTTCTAAGTCCTTCTCCCCTTTTTTCTCTCAGTTGGTAAGATCGATTTAATTATGTTTTGTCGCACACATGTCAGTGTCTGTTTCTATGTCTATGTCTTATCAGACACATGTTGTCATTTTTTCATTTCTAAGATTCTTTGGTTCCCTTGTGGTTATTGTCCCCCTCATTGGAGAAGCAATGCTGACTGGTTGTTCAGCTTATCAAACATGCTGACGGAGGAGACCGGTGGCATCTTTAAACGTACAACAAAAACCCTGTGCACTTGTCATCCCACGGATCATCCAAAGGACGGAGTTATTATCTTGATAATTAAGGAACATCGCCTTTGCAGGTGGAGAATCTGGTCTCCACTTGCAGATTAGCTCTGTCAAGGACACACTGGCATACAAATTCCCTGTGTGGTATTCCAAGCCTGCTAACAGCAGAGTTTTAAAAGAAAATCGAACTGTTCCTTTAATTTGCACCCATCAACGTACTATTTAACCTTTTCCAGCCAATCCGGTTTGAGGCACTTGAAATGACATCACTCGCAGAATGCCTCCATGTCTCAAGGTCTGTGAGCCCACTCAAAGTGTTGTGTGTGCAAGAATTCATTTTTAACAACAGATTAAAAAGCAGCCTATTGACAAGATTGAGCTAAAGAAATGACATCCCTGCCAACCAGGGGCGGATCTACGGGGTGGCAAGGGGTGGCAGCTGCCACCTCTGGTAAGGTAAACAAGGTAAAGAAAAGGTAAACAAAAGCAACCATATGCCAAGAAATTCCAACAGCATGAGGTGTTGCAGGACAATTTCCGAAATGCAGGGTGGCAGGGGGAGGCTCATTAATATTCATGAAAGAAGCGCTGCCTGATTGGCCGGTGAAACGTTGCTGCTCGCTCTGACGTTTGCATTTTTCCTGTCAAGACATCCTGAGGAGATGAGCGTAAGGTACGCAAGCGTTAATACATTAACTTTTGTTAACGGATAGTGGTTAGGGTTAGGGTTAGGGGATAAATATGTATAGTACATTGATGTAATGGGCAAAGATCGGTTATAACTTATGCTAGCTAACGTAGCTGACTAGCCAAGCATTGTCAGGTCAATGAAGGAATCGCGTTTCACCGTCCAATCAGGCAGCACTTCTTTCATGAATATTAATGAGCCTTCCCCTGCCACCCTGCATTCCGGAAATTCGCACCCCGACTCTGTAGTTCAGAGTTCAAATCCTGGTGTGGCGTCCGGCTCGGTCAGGTATTTGTAGAGTGCAGTTCCCAATACTCATGGGTGGGTAGCCAGCAGGGGTAGTTTCCTGCTTTAACATAGCAAGTAATGACTCCTAGAGATGGCGGGGAGTCTGTACAGCTGTGGGTGGATCTGGGGGAAATAACCTGGGCCTCCGCATGTGTTGCATTCCCTCGGAGAAACCTGCTGCTGCCAGGTGAAAAAAGAAGTGGTCAGCAGTTCCAAGTGCAGCAGAGGGTGCGTGTGGCTAGTCTGCAAGCTCCCCAACCACCTTAAGAGCATGCAGTGGTAGACAACAGAACAGGAGATGTTGAATTTAAATCAAAAGGGGGGAAGGGGTAAATAAAATTAAAAAAAAATGTTTTGCTTCAAATCAGTCACACTAAATTATTTCCCTGATTATTCTGCCCTCTTTGGCTGAAGTTGGTTTAATCAGAGGAACCAGCTGATGTAGTGATTGGTTGGATGGATGGATGACATGCATCCTCTTGGCACTCTGTAACACAGGCTTGCTGATGTCTATGCCAAGGCCATAAGAGGGGGTAATCATAATGACGAATGCGAGCAAAGGCAGAAGGCTTAAGTAGCAGTGTTGGTTAAATAGAAAGTGTTTTTATCCAGGGTTTTAAACAGTAGTTAGCTCAGTCGCCTCACAGCAAGAAGGTCCTGGGTTTGAAGCCCGGGGTAGTCCAACCTTGGGGATCATCCCGGGTCGTCCTCTCTGTGGAGTTTGCATGTTCTTCCCGTGTCCACGTGGGTTTCCCCCGGGTACTCCGGTTTCCTCCCACAGTCTAAAGACATGTAGGTCAGGTAAATCGGAGATACTAAATTGTCCCTAGGTGTGAATGTGTCTGTCTGCGTGTTTGCTCTGTGATGGCCTGGCGGGCCTGTCCAGGGCGTCTCCCAACCTGCCGCCCAATGACTGCTGGGATAGGCTCCAGCATCCCCGCGACCCTGAGAGCAGGATAAGCGGTTCGGATAATGGATGGATGAATAAAAGCCCAGCAACTACCCAAATGTTTTACCAAGGTACTTGCATGCAATTGTTAGTTGGCATTCTTGTTCTATATTTGCACGTTTCAACACCTTGAACTGTATTCGATACAACATGAATAGTTTACCACGTAATCATTTATCAACGCAGTGCAATTGGCTGATACTCTGAAAACAACAACACAACGTTTCATGGATAGAGAGCACTACCATTATCCAATTCCGGCAAGAAAAGATTTAGTGAACTTGCACTCAGTGATTCCTCATTCGGTATGTTTTAATTTGGGCTTTGGAACTATTACAGGTATATTTCACTAGCAAGAAGGAGGGAAAATGCTATAATCCATCTGAGGGTCGCTCACAGTGTTCCTACGGTTTGGGTAATTTCATTGTTTTCATTTTCAGACCTCTCAAACCTCACCGAGCAGATTTTTAAGGCCCTGCGATCAATTTTTTTTTATTTGTCCCCCCACCGAGACAGGGACTTCTTGAGCTAGTTGTGGGTATGCGAGTGAGTGATTGACTGATTGAATGAATGAATCCCAGATGGCAAAACTGCTGTGTCCCGGACCCGTCCCACACCGGACACTTTCATCCGGCCCACATACCGCGTGGAGTGATGGCACTTGGGCGGTCCGCTCCTGTTTGCCAGAACCAAGCCATAGCAATGCCGCATATGCCACATATTTGCCAAAGGTGGCCCATGTTTGTTTTGTGATATTTGGGCCATATTCACCATTCACCACACGGGCCACTTCAGGGTCACATCCAGATTACATGTTGCTGAGAGCACCGCATCTTTGCCAAAAAAGGCCCACATGTGATTTGGCATATTTGGGCCATATTTGCTATTATACATGTGGGCCACTTCAGGCTCACATCCATGTTGTCAGGCCAGAAGAAGAACATCAATGCTGCATCATTGGCTGAAGTGGCCCACATCCGGATGCTGTCTGGGATGAGTTGCTGTAGCACTGCATAGGTTTTATGTGATAAGCTCCAGGTAGCCTTCACCGCCTCATTGAATGGACCTGATCCTGCTAGCAATCACCGCTTGACCTTGCCCGCAATGACTAGTCAGTCATGTAGATGCAAGTAGGTGGCCATCCGTGCCTGTTGAAGTACAGTGGAGCGGGGAGGCCAGGTGACGTTGCCTTTCATTTCCTCAACTACATCCACTCTCAGCAGGAGCGGCAGCGGCATCAGGCGGCTTGGTCCATGCAGACACTGCCCCGACCTACTTACCAGAGAATAGAAGAGCAGCCAAGTTTGGGGGAGGGGGGGGCGACACCTAACAGGCTTCGTCCTTGGTACTGTTTCTGTTATGGAGAAGATGGGCATATTGCGCCAAGCTGTTAAAATGAACTGAAGCCTGTCCTGGTTGAAGAAAAGAGGCGACAGTTGAAAGAGAGAGCCTACTTGAAGTTGAACCTGAAAGAGAGAACTCGTCTGACCCTGAACCCGAAAGAGAAGACGCACCTGAAACAGTGTCGGATCAGAGACCTGAAACTGGAGAACTTCCCAGACTTCCAGAAGACACTCCAAACACAATGGACGAGACCCTGCCCATCCATTTACATTATGTCCAAGAGTGAAGAGGACGAGACACCGAAAGGGATCGGGACATCCATTGCCAAGACCCCGCCAAGCAACCAGGAAGTGAAACATGATCAGCAGGATGAAATGGACAGCATTGCCAGATGTTTCCCTCAGGGAGAACCCTGTGCAGACAGATAGGTTAAACTATCACAAGCTAGGAAACCCTTTCACGGTAGTCACTCAGACGACGCGTGTGCGTGCGTGCGCGCGCGCACGCGCTCCATGCAGGCACGCGTGTGGCGCGTAGAATCAGTCGCATCTGGCGTTCTGACGTCACCGTTGGACGAAAGCGCGTCACGCGTCGGCTGGCTCCGGCGCGCTGGACGTGGAAGAGTCTCGGGACCAAACCACACGTACAGACGTAAAAAAACAACAACTGCCACTCAACGCGAAGTGGGACACGCGCACCCGTGACGCCCCGCAGCCCGTTTCACTTTCTCGGCAACTGCTGCGATGACACCGTGGGTGCGGTAACGGCAGCATTCCCGGTTCGAGCCTGCCTCCAAACACTTGTCATTGGGGAAGGGCTGACCAAAGTTGACGCGCTGCTCATGTTTGGGGAACGTCCTCGGACCTCCGTAGAAATCTTCCAGCGGCTCAGGCAGGACGGTCTCCCCCCCCTCCGTCGAGGTAAGGTCGTGTTTGGATTTCTTTTTGTTTCGACTCGCGGGTCATGCTGGTCCTGTAGTGTTTCTCAACCCAGTCCTCAAGGACCCCCTATCCTGCAGATGTTCTTTGCAACCCTGAATAGGTCCCTGTTTATAGTTATTCAACCAATCAGCAATGAATGTCAAGAGTTTGCACATCTTGCATAATTAAGTGCATTGAGATGATTGGTTGAGTAAGTACAAGCAGGGCTACTTATGCAGGGTTACGATGAAAATCTGCAGGATAGGGGGTCCTTGAGGACTGGTTTGAGAAACACTGCAGGGAACTCGCGGTGTTCTCTCGTTAAAGTCAACCCAGTTGCAGCATGAGTGAACTGGCAGCTGAAGCGCGCAGCCGTGCGCGCAGCCATGCGCTTGTTGCGCACCGGCTCGTTTTTAATTGTTAGATGATATTTTATGATAACGTCATCTGTAATGTAGGTATGTCGTGCATGGTGGAAATGGGCTGGATTTACGTTAAGTGATATTTGTGTTAAACGTGTTAGAGCTACTCCGTGCGTCTTCTCCTCGTAGGTGTGCCGAGGTTGTCCTAAGCGCACCGACGTGGGTCTTGTTTTGGTCTCTTTCCATCGGTCCCAGAGAGCAAAACTGCTGTGGTCCGGACCCGTCCCACACCGGACACTTTCATCCGGCCCACATACCGCGTGGGATGACGGCACGTGGGCGGTCCGCTCCTGTTTGCCAGATCTGGGCCAGAACCACGTATTTGCCACGTATTTGCCAAAGGTGGTCCATATTAGTTTGGTGATATTTGGGCCATATTCACCAATTACCACACGGGCCACTGCAGGGTCACATCCAGATCGCATGGTGCCCAGAGCACCGCATCTTTGCCAAAAAAAAGGCCCACATGTGATTTGGCATATTTGGGCCATATTTGCTATTATACATGTGGGCCACTTCAGGCTCACATCCATTTTGCCGGGGCCAGAAGAAGGCCGCCAGTGCCGCATCACTGCCTGAAGTGGCCCACATCCGGATGCTATGCGGGACATTTTTTTCCCCGTTCAAAACTTACAGTCGTGTTTGCAAAATTCTCTTGTACACGTGGCTCAGACCCCGTCAAAACGGGGGATGTTTGGAAATTAAAGGTCCCCAATCTCCAGCACCATTGTTTGTTTGGGTAACTATAATGATATCAAACGTTAGAGATATTGTTTTCGTTCTCCGTAATTACATAACGACGCGCTGTTTGTGATAATAAGCTGCAGGGTTTGGGTTGATAAATATTTATCAGGCTTTGTAAGAGGAAAAACAAAACGTGTTCTGCGAAAGCTCCAAACGGCACGTTCTGTTTTCGTGTCTCTCGGACGATAAACACTTCCAGAACACGGGCTAGAGGACGAAACCTTCACTCGTCGTCCTGTTTTTGACCACCCAGCGTGGCAGAGCCCCCCTGACATACCACCAAACTATTGGCCTGGCGAACCGTGGCTCCTTGTGCTTCTTCTTCTTCTTCTCCCGGCTTTTTCCCCTTATTCCCAGGGGTCGCCACGGCGGATTTGAGAGTTTCCATCGGTGCCCTGCGAGGGCACAGCACCGATGGCGGTCCTGTCAGTCCGCATCCGTGCTTCTTGCACTACTGAGTGGTCTTAAAGGAAACAGGCTGTGTTAAATGTCTGTATTATGTGGTTTGTAAAGCTGATCAGGAAACAGCTTGCATCGGTATTGGTGGCGCAGTGGTTAGCGCGGTCGCCTCACAGCAAGAAGGTTCTGGGTTCGAGCCCCGGGGTAGTCCAACCTTGGGGGTCGTCCCGGGTCGTCCTCTGTGTGGAGTTTGCATGTTCTCCCCCGTGTCTGCGTGGGTTTCCTCCCTCAGTCCAAAGACATGTAGGTCAGGTGAATCGGCCGTACTTAATTGTCCCTGGGGGGGGGGGGGGATATGGTCTGGCGACCTGTCCAGGGTGTCTCCCCGCCTGCCTCCCAGTGACTGCTGGGATAGACTCCAGCATCCTCGCGACCCTGAGAGCAGGATAGGCTGTTTGGATGATGGATGTTCTTCTGTCAAACATGGTGGGCATTATGGTTGTTTGTTGCTTCTCATCAGTCTGTGTCCCGAATTGAGCTGTTACAGAGGGGGGGGGGGGGCTTTCTAAGAGAGGGTGGTCATCATTTGGTCCCAGTAAAAGGTTGAGGACGAGTTAATATGATAGTCTTGCCTCGGCTTGGCGGCACATTATATTGGTGACCTAGAGCTGAGAATATTGACCAAGGTTTGGTTGTTTCAGTACCAAATTCAGGAGTCACATGATTGATCTCTGACACACGCCTGGATACCGCACCATGTTAAAATGTTAGTTTTTGTATATTCTTTCAATCTTCCATCCATCCATCCATTATCTATACTAGACGGATGGATGGATGGATGGATGGATGGATGGATGGATGGATGGATGGATGGATGGATGGATGGATGGATGGATTAATCCAGTTCAGGGTCATGGTGGGCTGGAGTCTATCCCAGCAGGCATTTTGCAGAAGACAGGGAAACACTTGGAGCAGGTTACCGGCTCATCTCAGCTGTCTTTTGATTTCTCTGCTTCGGAACATGTCAAGTTACCTGTCCATGTGTTCAGTTTAGCAAACGCTAATAATTAATATTCTCATATCTCAGCAGAACACATCGGTCCCTCAGCTCGTGGACTTGTAATTAACCTTTCCCTCGTGGTCTTCATTTAGTGCGATGATGCAGCATTCCCAACAAGTCCTCCAACCCATACGACCACCTAGGTCGTATACCCTCTAATACGACCCACACTAGCCTTTCCTAAATTAGCGCCCCTACCGGCGGCGGGGTTTTATCTACTTGTTGACAACGCCTCATATAGGCTAGTAAAGGTAAGTCGTCAGTAAATAGTGATTAAAACACTGTGAGAACAATAGAATATGTAGTCAGTGCGTTTTTGTGTTGTTTCGCCGTCTAGTATAGTAAATAAGATTGCTATTGGCAGCACGACCGCTAGAGGGCGCTTAACTTTAAAACGTGACTATACGTCGTAATAAGCTGCTCGTACAAACGATCTATGGGGTCGTTTTTTTTTTTGTTTTTTTTTTGGTGGAGGACAGTCTCCAAATTCCGCATGAATGTCCTAATCACATCTATTCAGACTTTCATGTATGACTTTATACAGGACATCATCAAATATGAGGGCAGCGTTTCTGCACGTGCAGGACTACTTGCTGGTTTTAAAAAAGCAGTTTCAACTTTGAATGCTGAACAACAGAAATGCGTTGCTTGTGTTTCAGATGGTGCCGGGTGCTGATGACACGGCCTTCCATTCAAATGTACCCGTAGCAGTGGACGTAGCAGTGGCAATAATCTACTCTGTATTTGGTAAGTGCTAAATCAAAGCAATCTTCACATCTCATTCAAGCCAGCCGGGTAAAGGTGCAGTGGCACGAGGAGAGGAGCGGAGAACCGCATGGCCAAAATGAAAACCAATGATTTTCGCCAGTGATTTTTCTGCAGCAGTTCTGCTCCAGTTGCGGTGCGGTCGGTTACCAGCGTGTTGCAGAACTGCACGCTGTGAAGCCGGGCACGTGTCTTGACATATTGGTTTGTGGGTTGGCAGCACGCACTCGGCCTCCCTCAGTACACAAAACGAATACACCCAGCGGCACAAACGCCCCTCGCTGCTCACTGTAGACGTACACACCTGCACGTGATGGTCTACAGCAGATACAGACTCGCAGAGGCTGCCACCGGTGTACATGCTCGTCCGTCATGTGCGGCGTCTGACAAGGAGCTTCTAAGAGCAGATTCTGCCCGAATTAATTAATTAATTGATGCATAAATGAATAAAAAGTCTTAATTTGCCCAGAGAGAATTTGCACACAATAAACAACCCGTTAAAGTCAAACCCCCAAGAATTCACTATTCACTCCATTGCTGTCATCATACCGGACCAGTTTCTGCTCTTGTTTAGAAGCTGTAAGATCCTTAGGCCCGAAGGAGTTGATGGCTTTTTGTCTTGATGTTGGGCATTAGGAAACACCATCAGGGTGGCCCAGTGGTTAGCACTGTCGCTTCACAGCAAGAAGGTCCTGGGTTCGAGCCTGAGGCCGTCCCAGGTCCTCTCTGTGCATGTTCTCCCCGTGTCTGCGGGGGTTTCCTCCGGATGCTCCGTTTTCCTCCCACCATGAAAAAGACATGCATGTTAGGGTTAATACTCCTGCCTGTGCCCCTGAGCAAGGCAGTGGAAAGAAGAACTGGAGTTGGTCCCCGGGTGCTGCAGCTGCCCACTGCTCCTATACAATATGACGGGTTACATGCAGAGAACACATTTTGTTGTAACCTGTACAACAGGGGTCCCCAATAGGCGGCCCGCGGGCCACGTCCGGCCCGTGACGGGTTGATTTATGGTCCGCGAGAATTTTTGGAGAAATGCCAGAAGGAAGAATTTTTTTTATTTCCCTACCAAAAAAATAAAAAATAAAATAATTTCTCAGTAAAAGTAAGACTAGTAATATATCGAAAAATAGATGAAAAATCTCTGTTTAAATTATAATACCTGCAACGTATCGACCCCAAAACAAACTAAAGAACAACATGCTGCTGGAGGTTGAGTGGCCCGTGGTTTTAAAAGTGGCCCTAAAAGTGGCCCGCTATGAAAAGTAATTGGGGACCCCTGCTGTACAATGACAAAAACAAAGTGGCTTTCTTCTTTCTTCAACCTGCGCCCAGAGGAAATAAGGGTGTACTCTGGGAAAGCGGGAGAGAGGGATCGACCAGTGTGCTCAGTGCAAGCTCTGTGGCGTACTGCCCTGTAGTATTGGGACACGCTCCTCATCAGTGCGCCTGCTCTCCTTCCACCTGTCCTGCTCACATTGTCCACTTTGGATTTGGTTTTGTACTGAGAGGCCACTCCCACCCAGCACTGGACACGTGAGGGCCACTCCCACCCAGCGCTGGACATGCGAGGGCCACTCCCACCCGGCACTAGACACGCCAGGGCCACTCCCACCCAGCACTAGACACGCGAGGGCCACTCCCACCCAGCGCTGGACATGCGAGGGCCACTCCCACCCAGCACTAGACACGCGAGGGCCACTCCCACCCAGCGCTGGACACGTGAGGGCCACTCCCACCCAGCACTGGACACGCGAGGGCCACTCCCACCCAGTGCTGGACACGCTAGGGCCACTCCCACCCAGCACTAGACACGCTAGGGCCACTCCCACCCAGCACTAGACACGCCAGGGCCACTCCCACCCAGCACTGGACAGGCAAGGACACAACTCTGGACGAGTCTTATAAGAGGGCTCGTATGGCTGCGTTTGCAAGACTTTCCAGAGCAAGTTGCGCTGTTGTTGTGCTTTTGTGTATCTCGGATTGGTATTTGCAGTCCAGGTGAGTCTGGAATAGATGATATTTGTAGTCTAGTTATATAACAACCCTGTCATTCAGAGTCACGAGATGCAAAGGTGTCTGGGCTCATACTGTAAAACCCAGAAGTCAGAACAAGTCTCATTTCACTCTTCAACTTGAAGAATATTACAGAATCCCCATATTTAATCAGGAATTAGGGAGAATTTTTGCGTGCACAAAAGAAACAACATTCCGTTTCCCCCAGCCCACAACAGTGCCACACAAAAGACAAAACCACACACCCCACATTTCCCCAAAAAATAAAGAAACAGAACAAAGCAAAAACAACAAAAACCCCGTTAACAACACAGTCCACTCAGTGCAACACAGTCCAAAAAGTCCACTGTCCGGGAGAAGGAACGCCAGCCAGGATGACTGTCGGAACTGCCGGTCTGCATGGGCTAGCAGTTAGCTTAGCCTGCCCCGCTTCCGCGTCCTGTCAGACCGCCCTCAGTGTTTCCTCCTCAGGTGCAGCTCCAGCAGGGCCGTGGTCCCTGGGACCACCGGACGCAGCAGACCAGGCTCTCCCAGCCGATCCAACGCCAGGTGTTCCAGCCAGACACACCTCCCCACATGTAATGTAGGCTGATACTACGTAGTGTCTGAAGGAGGCAAAGCAGAAACACTGTGCTGTACCCAGTGCACACTGCCAATCACACACTGACAAATAACTTGAATGCTGTGTGTGCATGTGATGATGATGATGATGATGATGTGTGGGGGTGGGGGGGGTGGGGGGTCTGGTACCTGCATGTTCCAAGAAACAGGAAGAGATATAAAAACGCATTTATATCCTTTTCTCACATGTGCCTGCTGGAAGTAATGTGTCCTTCTCCCCAGACTGGGTGCTGATTTCTCTCAAAAAGAGGGTGAGCGGCTCGTTATTCACCGGGGCCCCTCACCTCACGCAGCGGCTCTCCGCAGCTTGGACATGTTTTTGTCTGAACTGAGCTGGGTCATTCCTGGGTCTGAACTGAGTTGGGTCATTCCTGGGTCTGAACTGAGTTGGGTCATGCCTGGGTCTGAACTGAGTTGGGTCATGCCTGGGTCTGAACTGAGTTGGGTCATTCCTGGGTCTGAACTGAGTTGGGTCATGCCTGGGTCTGAACTGAGTTGGGTCATTCCTGGGTCTGAACTGAGTTGGGTCATGCCTGGGTCTGAGCTGAGTTGGGTCAGCCTGGGTCTGAACTGAGTTGGGTCATGCCTGGGTCTGAACTGAGCTGGGTCATGCCTGGGTCTGAACTGAGCTGGGTCATGCCTGGGTCTGAACTGAGCTGGGTCATGCCTGGGTCTGAACTCAGTTGGTTCATCCCTGGGTCTGAACTCAGTTGGGTCATGCCTGGGTCTGAACTGAGCTGGGTCATCCCTGGGTCTGAACTGAGCTGGGTCATTCCTGGGTCTGAACTGAGCTGGGTCATCTCTGGGTCTGAACTGAGCTGGGTCATGCCTGGGTCTGAACTGAGCTGGGTCATGCCTGACATTAAGCAGAACAGTGCAGGGCCTAGATGAACAGGTGTGGTGTACACCTGTAGAAATCGATTCAGATGCATCTTATACAAGGACCATGATACTGCATGGGGTTCACTGTCAAAGAAAATGGCCCCAGGACTCTTCTAAAAATGTCTTTGTCATACTTCTACTAATACAAATTCATACTGTGTACTACAGCTGGCTTTTAAACAGACCGAAGTCTGTAGGGGCTTTAGGGCCCGACGGTGCAAAGGAAAAATGGAATGACTACTCGGTCTCCCTTCATATTGTGTCGCTGTGTATTAAGGCTGGTCTGTCGTGCTAATTTTTATTTAGTGTAATTTTAATTTAAATGTCGTGCAGATTTTTTTTGTCTCCCCGCCTGCCGCCCAGTGGCTGCTGGGATAGGCTCCAGCATCCCCGCGACCCTGAGAGCAGGGTAAACGGTTGGGATTATGGATGGATGGATGTAGTGTAGATTTATTCAATCCAGTGTTATGCCATAATATGCACCCCTGTCGTGAAACCTATTCAGGCGTGAAACGCAACGTGAAACACTTTTAACTTTTTTTTGATTTTTTTGTTGAGCAAGTTGAAAGTAGTACAAAGCATTACTGCAAACGTCTGTTACCAAGATACGTGCAGTTTAACGCTTGTTTACGCCTCTATGCTGATGCCAATGCTTGACCGCCATTAGTGTTCAGTGTTGTGGCCTAATATGCACCCCTGCCATGAAATGCGCCCCTTATATAGCCGCGTGAAACGCCACGTGATACAGTTTCAACTTTTTTTTTAGATTTTTTGTTGTTGAGCAAGTTGAAAGTGTTTCATGCGGCATTTCAGGCTAAATGAAGGGGTGCATTTCATGGCAGGGGTGCGTATTACGGCACAACACTGGAACGTACTGGCGGTAAATGGTCTGGCGTCAGCATAGAGGCGTAAAGAAGCTTTAAACTATTAAACTAGACGTGTGTCTGCAGACAAGTATATATTGTGGAGTGTACAGTATTTGGTGGTCAGTACTGAAACACTAATGTAGATTTGTCTTCACCTGTCAATGATCCAGTTAAGAGGAAGGACGTTGCCAAGAGGAGCCTCGTCTCTGCAGACCCCCCCCCCCAAATGTCGTCATCTCAGGACTCCATTATTTTTTCGCCTGTGTCTGACATGAACAGGATTTCTGCTTCCTGTTGACCAACAGTTTCGTTCTTTAGATGTGTGAAGTCGAGACACGCAGGGTGAATGCTACAGAGCGCCCCCTAGTGACACTGGAGGGGAAAATATTATCGCTTGGCCACGAGTTAGTAATGTGTGGCCACGTGTTAATAACGCGTGACCAAAAGATCGAGAAGTTGGGCCCACGACTTAATAAGGCGTGGCAATGAGATAATTAACTTGTGCCCACGAGTTAATAAGGGGTGGGAACGTGATAACTAAATTGTGGCGGCGTATACGGAATCTGTTGTTTACTGACAACACCGGGCGAGCTCTGTGAGACGACTACCATGCATGAAGCATGGATACATTTGATTTCATTTTATTTAATCATGGGATGAATTATAATGATAGCCCCCCAATCTGTTACAGCTGTAAACTAATGATAAGACACGTTAGCCTCTAGCTAACGGGTCTGACCCTTTAGCCGAGCGGTTAGTGGTGTCGCCTTGTGGTGCAGTACACCCTGTCTCGAATCCCGCACCGGGCAAGAAAATAACCGGTTACATTGGTGGCAGCGGTGGGATCCGGAAGTGTGCAGATCCTCAGAAGTCTCTTCGGAGCGCGGGAAGAACAAAGCGCGAGGGCGCGCTTCCGGGGAGGGTGACGACTGTAAACTACTAATAAGACACGTTAGCCCCTAGCTAACGGGTCTGACCCTGTAGCCGAGCGGTTAGTAATGTCGCCTTGTGGTGCAGTACACCTCGTATCGAATCCCGCACCGGGCAAGAAAATAACAGGTTACACAGTTAAGCACGTGTTGTCACCATTGGTCAAATACAGTTAATTTGACTGCGGCCACGCCATCTACACTTCAAAATCGATTGCACGTCAGGATAAATAGATAAATATATTAGATGACGTTTTAGCCACCAACTATTAAAAAATGCTGCAGCAAAACAAGATGAAAACCATCACAGGGGCACTTTGTGGACACGTTGAACAAGAATGCGGTGACGTTTGCTGAAAACAATTTGATTTGATTTTTTTATGGAAGTTTTATTTACGTGCTTGTGTGGAACTGGGATACTGCACCATGGAGTCCATATCGGAGCCCACGCGCTTGGTGATGCAGACGTGCAATCCGTTTTTAAGTGTACACGGCATGCTCGCGCCTCTCGGAAGTGTAGATGGCGTGACCAGTTAAGCGTCTTTTCCTGATGATGACGCCATGTTAACCGGAAGAGACTGCAGGATGTCATTATAATTCATCCCAAGATTAAAATAAAATGACATTAACTCAAACGTATCCGTGCTTCGTGTGGGATAACAGCGCTGCGGAGCTCACCCGGTGTCGTCAGTAAACAACAGATTTATTCACTCTTGACTTTGGTGTACTTTATTAATCCCCGGGGGAAACGATGCTCCGCATTTGTGCAGCTAGGGGCAGTGGGCCGCCACAGCGCGGCGCCCGCGGACCAACTCCAGCTCATCCTGCCACTGCCTCAGTCACGACACGCGTGTCTTTTTTGAGGGCGGGGGAAACCGCAGCACCCGGAGAAACCCCACCGCAGACACGGGGAGAACATGCAAACTCCCCGGGGTTCGAACCCACGACCCTCTTGCTGCGAGGCGACAACGTTAACCGCTGCACCACCGTGCTGCCCAGATTCTGTATACGTGGCCACACTTCAGTTGTCACGTTCCCACGCCTAATTAGCTGCCTACCGACATGGGGCTCGCCGGTTCGAATCCTCGTGTTACCTCCGGCTTGGTCGGGCGTCCCTACAAACACAATAGGCCGTGTCTGCGGGTGGGAAGCCGGATGTGGGTCTGTGTCCTGGTCGCTGCACTAGCGCCTCCTCTGGTCGGTCAGGGTTCCTGTTAGGTTTATTGTACAACATCAACTGTTTTGGGTCATAAAGCGCAGTTGCTGATTTGGAGCACTTCCGGCGGCCTCTGTGCTGGGGATATTGCGCAATACCAGGAAGAAGGCAACCAGCGGGAACGTTCTGCCCAAGGACACGAGTCCGTTCTTTAAGTTCTTTGGTTTCAGAGAGACGGACAGTTGGCCCTGCCTGGTCGGTCGGGGCACTTGTTCGGGGGAGGGGGAACTGGGGGGGGGGGTGATCCTCCCACACGCTACGTCCCCCCCGGTGAAACTCCTCACTGTCCGGTGAAAAGAAGCGGCTGGCGACTCCACATGTATGGGAGGAGGCACGTGGTAGTCTGCAGCCCTCCCCGGATCGGCAGAGCAGCGACCGGGACGGGTAATTGGCCGGATACAGTTGGGGAGAAAAAGGGGGGAAACCCCCCCCCCATAAAACAAGAAAACAAAAGCTAAACAGTACCACAAGCAGCAGGAAGAGTATTTAGATTGGCACAGCGGTGTAAAAACCCGGTCCAGAAAGTACAAACCCTAACCGTGTCTTTACTCCACCCATGTGCTAAACCGTCAGATTGCACTGACTAGTTTCCCAAATCAGCCGTTCAATACATGGATGGAGTGAAGACCCGGTTAGGGTTTCTACTTTCTGGACCGGGTTTTTACACCTCTGCTGAACAGTAGCTCATTGTGTAGCAACAATTAACGACTACTCCCCCCCCCCTCCCCCCGCACCCAGCACCTGTCTTTCAACATTACTGCCTCAGTGTGTGTAGGTGTGTGCGCTTGTAGCTCTCACAGTCAGGGGTGGGGGTCCTGTCTTCCTCTAGGAGTCTGCTCCGTCTTCGGCAACGGCACGTTGCTGTACGTCTCCCACAAGAAAAAGCAGCCGCTGAAGCCCGCCGAGCTCTTCATCGTCAACCTGGCCGTCAGCGACGTGTGCCTGACGCTGTCCCTCTACCCCATGGCGATAACTTCCAGCTTCTCTCACAGGTACTGCCTCCATCACCTGGCCTTCTCTGTGTGTGGATGTCCCCCCCCCCCCCACCCTTTTTTTTCCTCTCTCAAATGTACTTGGCCAATTACACCGCTCTTCCGAGCCGTCCGGTCTCTGCTCCACCTCTGCCGATCCGGGGAGGGCTGCAGACTACCACGTGCCTCCTCCCGTACACGTGGAGTCACCAGCCGCTTCTTTTCACCTGACGGGGAGGAGTTTCACCGGGCGGATGTACCGGATGTGGGCCACTTCAGGCACTGATGCGGCACTGATGGTCTTCGTCTGGCCCTCACAAAATGGATGTGAGCCTGAAGTGGCCCACATGTATAACAGCAAATATGGCCTAAACATGTCAAATCACATGTGGGCCTTTTTTGGCAAAGATGTGGCACATGCAGCATTGCTATGGCTCGGTTCTGGCCCGGATCTGGCAAACAGGAGCGGACCGCTCAAGTGCCATCATTCCACGCGGTATGTGGGCCGCATGAAAGTGTCGGGTGTGGGACGGATCTGGGCCACAGCAATTTTGCTATCTGGGTAGCATGTAGGCTATTCCCCCCAGCCCCCCCCGAACAGGCATCCCGACTGACCAGAGGAGGCGCTACTAGTGCAGCAACTAGGACACGTACCCACATCCGGCTTCCCACCTGCAGACACTGCCCATTGTGTTTGTAGGGATGCCCGACTAAGCCGGAGGTAACGCGGGGATTCGAACCGCCGATCCCCCGTGTTGGTAGGCAACAGAATAGACCACCACGCTACCCGGACGCCCTGTGTGTGGCTGTTTTAATGTGAAATGGGTCATAGGTGACACGTGAGAGTCAGAGTCCCCTACACCAGATTGCCATTTTTAATTACAGTTGGTTAGCAAGAGTACAGCTAATTAGTATGGAGTTTTGTCCTCTTTCTCTTCTGTCTCCCTCCTTTATCTCGCCCTCTGTCTCAATGATCCCGCCTCCCCTCTTCTTTCTGCAACAACCACTCTCCCCCCTCCCCCCCCCCACAGGTGGCTGTATGGGGAAACGGTGTGCTACACGTATGCTTTCTGTGGCATGTTGTTCGGCCTCTGCAGTCTGACTACATTAACCATGCTGAGCATGGTGTGCTTTCTGAAAGTGTGCTATCCGCTCTATGGTAAGTCCTCAAGGAGCCTGCTCTGCCCTGCTGACATGACGGGATTAAACGTCAAATCCTGAAGTGGCTGAACGTTGATTTACTGATGGAAGGGAAAGGGACAATCCCTGAGGGAACCACTTCCCATTAGTCTTTTGCTGATGACTTAGTAAGTTAAGTACCCTGCGTGCAATAAGTGTTTACTTATGTTGGCTAATATGGTGCACATAGGCTTTCTATTGACCTAGTAGAAAGTGGTGTTTTGCACAGAATGAGAGGTACAGAAAGTGGGCAGAATGGTAGACACACATAAGATTGTCTTTTTCTCGTTATCGATTCTATTAAACCAAATGAACCACTTCTTCTGCTATTGTAGCTGTTCTTTTTAATTTATCAATACCATCTGATGCCCTGGCAGCACGGTGGCGCCAGTGGTTAGCACGGTCGCCTCACAGCCAGAAGGTTCTGGGTTCGAGCCCCGGGGTAGTTTAGACTTGGGGGTTGTCCCCTCCCACAGTCCAAAGACATGTGGGTCAGGTGACTCGGCCGTACTAAATTGTCCGCATCGCTCCGGTTTGACGAGTGTGGACCGAATCCTGGAATATCTGTCAGCTTTAATACTGTAGTTGTATCCCTACTACTCTAATCCCTAATCTTACCCCCCCCCCCCAGGGAACCGGTTTAACACTGCTCATGGGTGTTTGCTGATCGCCTGTACTTGGGCCTACGCTCTGCTGTTCGCCTGCGCCCCGCTGGCCCACTGGGGCGAGTACGGACCGGAGCCTTATGGCACCGCCTGCTGCATCGACTGGAGTCTGTCCAATCAGCGCAGCGAGGCGCGCTCCTACACCGTGGCGCTGTTCGTCTTCTGCTACATCCTCCCGTGCTGCGCTATCGCGGCGTCGTACACAGGCATCGCGGTCATGGTGCGTTCCTCCCGCAAAACCATGGAGCAGCACACAGCTAGGAAGAGGCACATGACCAACATCCAGACAGTTATTGTTAAGGTGAGAGGAAATCAATTATTCCTTTTACCCTCCTCTCATATATATATATATATATATATATATAGGTATGTCAAATACTAGGTTCCCCCCCCCCCCCCGCAGTCATAATTGGATTCCCATGCCATGGAAAGAGACATACCAGAGAGGGCCTCCATACTGTCTGCACAGTTGCTGTTGGTCACTTACAGACTGCGGTGAAATATTTCCCCTCAAGCTTATTTTTATTCAACACCAGAGAAAATATACAGAGAGGTTTGTCACCTCTTCAGTTGTTCTTAATGCTCCTGCTCTCTCTCCCTCTCTCTCTCTCTCTCTCTCTCTCTCTCTCTCTCTCTCTCTCTCTCTCTCTCTCTCTCTTCTGAAACCCTCGCCCCCCCCCCATCATTAATCACTCCCCAGTGGTATTTGATTAAACCGTTCACGCTCATTCAGGCATGTGTAGGGTGCACTGACAAAACCGCGCTTCTGCAGCAACCGTTATCGCTGCAAAAGCGGCGACTATTGCGAATCCCATGACTGGCACACATCCGGTCTGTCTGTGACCCGTCTCCGTTACAAACGTGTGAGAGAGGTGGCCCCAGGGTGCAGAACACACTCGTTTGAGAGAGCCCGGCTGACAGCAGAGCCATGCAGGGTTTAATATAACGAACGGCCGGCCAAATGATGGGGGTGTTCTGAATATCGAAGTGCCTCCCTGGAGACTAAACTGCTCCCCAGAGTTCCCCTGTCCTTCGTTTCTCGGTGAAACTGGCATCGGGCCCCCAATAGATCCTCCAGTGATGGAACTTCTCATTAGCAAAAATCGGCTGCGGTTGGGGGAAAATACATTATGATGGATGAGAAGCTGGATCCCACAGCTAATGCTCATCATAATGTGTCCCTGTCTGTAACAACACCTCTGCACCAGTCCTTCACCAATTCTCTTTCTGTATGTATCTAACCGCCACAGACTAAGAGGTTTTCTGATAAATCCTTAAGAGGTTACTACTACCGAAAACGACCACGGGCGGTCAAAATGACCGCCGGTTTTTAAACTCTATATTCTGTCAAGATAAATACCCAGTTGAGGTATTAATGCATTGCATATGTTAGTACGTCTGTTAGGGAACGACTGACACCAAAATTAAAATTTTAAACAACTTTACTACTATTTTTCAAACAATTTAAAATGGCCGCTGTCCAACGCCCGTAAACACTGCAGCGCCTCGGTGGTAGTCATGGTGCGTCTGTAACCAGACATGTTGGACATAAGCACAAATCCAGTTTAGCCTGTTTCTCTCCACTGGAGGGCGCTAGTGTGTTTCTAGGACAGAGCAACGAACTTCACGAAGGAGATGACGCCACCAACACGCGTCACAAATAGTCACATGACGCCAGGGCCGCTGCTAGCCATTATTTGGGCGCCCTAGGCGTAATTGCTTTGTGCTGCCCCCCCCCCTCCCCGCCGTGTGGTGGTGCACAAACTACCAGCCACACCCCCAACCCCACAAATCCCCCAGGGAACCCCCCCCCCATATTTGTATAAATATTTGTATCGGTAAGAAAATATGGCACAGAAATATTTGAAAGCGCAATCTTATTCAATAAATACAAACAAAGAAATATATGTAATTATCAAGGTTGCAACTGTGGTTAAAACTAAATAAATACAAATAAGAAAAACAGAATTATTCAAGTACTCACACAAAGCAGAAGAAAAGTTACACAACTTCATAAACACTGCAAAAGTCAGTATATATTGCACTACAGAACAGGCATTTCCAGCAGTTGCAGGAAGCGCTTCACAAACTTTGTAAAGTCAGTATATACTGCACTATAGGACAGTTGAAACAACAACAACAACAACAACAACACACACAAGTGCAACCTTCTTCGTTAACATAAACCAAATAATTATATTTTAATCATCAATGTTGCTACTGTTGATAAAATTAGATTAATATATATACAAATAAGAAAACAGAACTATACAATTAGTCACACAAAACACAAGTTACAAAGCTTCACAAAACACTGCAACAGACAGCGGGGCCTATATACTGCACTGCACAACAGGCATTTCCAGCAGCCGCAGGAGGCGCTACAGACGCACACGTCTGCATTTCCTGGCTGCACAACCGTTAATTAAGGCATCGCATGACAGCTCCTGAGCGAGTTCTGCATTGATGCTGATGGCAGCAAGACCGCTTAGACGTTCCTGTCCCATTGATGAGCGCAGGTATGTTTTAATGAGCTCAAGTTTTGAATAACTTGGCTCAGCTGAGGCGGCTGTAACTGGGGGGGTTAATGCAATATGCAGAGCCATCCAGAGATCTGGACAGACCTCCTGAAGGTGGCTGTCATGAAGAAATGTGAGCATCCCTGACAAAGCACACAGCCAATTAGCAGTCTCTGAACGCTGGTCCATCTGTCGTGTCAGACCTGATCACGAGCAGCCTCCGATGTCCACAAGTCATCCCTGTGCGTTAAGAGGCGACGACCTGACTCTCTCAAACACGACCATCGTGGGTCCTGCAAACGCCGTGTTTTGAGAGAAATATGCTGAACTTGGGTAAATGCTTTGCTAAAGACGGACGGATCTGGCAGGCTAATGACTGCTTTTGACGCAAGGGGTACTGACACGTGATGAGTAGGCTAATTATTCCGGAGAGGAACGTATCCGTGTATTTCACAATAAACCCTCACCTACTGCCGAAAATCTGCACCTAGTGACGTAACTGCCAGCTCCCCTTAAATATCTGCCTCCTAAACAACGCTGGTGATATTGTGATTATACCTGGTCCGTTGCTGCCACCTATAGGCGGACCAGGGTATTGACATTACGGGTGCCTTGGAGTGTCATGTGACAGTTGTTGTATAATAAAACCACCGGCTGTCATGGCGGCAAATTGCGAATCCGTCTCCCGACTGATTTATGTTGTAACCTAACAGCAGTATATAAGTTGGTCAATACTCTAAGGAAGATACAACAGTGACGTTAAAGATGATGAGATGTTAGCTTGCAGCTAACGTTATAAAATCTTTAGCTTGCTAACTCTAGCAACGGGTTGCCTCAAGATGTTTCCTACTGTAAACTACTAATAAGACACGTTAGCCCCTAGCTAACGGGTCTGACCCTTTAGCCGAGCGGTTAGTGACGTCGCCTTGTGGTGCAGTACGCCCCGTATCGAATCCCGCACCGGGCAAGAAAATAACCGGTTACATTGGAGGCAGCGGTGGGATCCGGAAGTGTGCGGATCCTCAGAAGTCTCTTCGGAGCGCGGGAAGAACAAAGCGCGAGGGCGCGCTTCCGGGAGAGGGTGACGACTGTAAACTACTAATAAGACCCGTTAGCCCCTAGCTAACGGGTCTGACCCTTTAGCCGAGCTGTTAGTGATGTCGCCTTGTGGTGCAGTACACCCCTTGAGTTTGTTAGGCACCATCGCACAGACCATAGGAAGGAGGAGGAGGGGGGGCACCATAATTCATGTTATTATTTCAAGGAAATATGCATATCTTTTGTGTTACCTATGTGACCCTATTCTTCCGTCTGTCGTCCCGAACACCCCTTGAACAGTCTCTGCGTTGTCTTATTTTTTTTTAAAAAAAATGAATCATTATGAAACTTATAAATAAATAAATAATTCTGGCGCCCTCTCCGGCAGTTGGTGCCCTACGCACAGTGCGTGATGCGCGTTACGGGAGCGGCGGCCCCGCATGACGCGCACGGTCACGCGCAAATTACAAGCGGTCGTTTTGACGGCTCATGGTCGTTTTAGCTAGATCTTATCGTAACTTTTTTGTGAAATCAATCTAAAACTAATTTAAAGGGCAAATATATGCAATTTTAAGAGAATTCAGGGGGCGGCAGGTCTGTATCTTTTTTGTTTTTTCCCCACAAAGTTGTTAAACTTTGAAAATCCAAAACGTTCATAATGACCGTCTTGGTCGTGCTGTGAAAAATCTAAATCTAAATTTTTCACTACCTTCAGGACCCAGTCATTGCTTCTTCTTCTTTTTTCTTTTTTTTTAACTCAGCGCTTGGAAGAATGCACCAAAAATGTGACCCAGTAATCAGTCCCGTGCCTTTTTCCAATGTATATCAGTTAATCTATCTCTACTTTTCTGGTTTCTTCTGTCCAGCTAAGTGTCGCTGTCTGCATTGGCTTCTTAGCGGCGTGGAGTCCCTACGCTGTGGTATCTATGTGGGCCACGTTCGGACACGTTGAAAACATCCCTCCTCTGGCTTTCGCAATGCCGGCCATGTTTGCCAAGTCCTCCACCATCTACAACCCCATCATCAACCTGATGCTGAGGCCCAATTTGCGCAAGGTGATGTGCAGGGATCTGGGCAAGCTGCGGCGTGCCTGTCTGAGGGTCTGCCTCTGCTCCCTTGGTCCAGAGAAATTCCACCACTTCAAGCCCATGATCAGACCCGGGGTTTGCACCATCTGCAGGCAGACTGACCAAGTCTGTTCCGCCAACGCCTCCGTCCGAACTCATGCGGTGGGGGCAAAGGTCGGCAGAGGCTGCGAGAGGTGCAGTGACACTTTTGAATGCTTTAGACAATACCCTCGAGTGTGCCACATCGCCAGTCCCGTCGTAGGCGGCGAAACACCGGAGAACCTGGGCGTTCCACCTCCAGAGCCCCGAACAAATGCACTAAACCCAAAGAGAGCCTGTCGCAAAACGTTTCTGCGGAACATCCCTGTGCGCAGAAAACAGACCTCTGAGATAGATAATCTCCAGATCAATCTGGAGCTGGTACCAGGACATACCAAAGTGGCTTGGCCTTGAAATTTCCCTCACTTTATACTGTTTACAGCTCGTCACAATTACAGTTGTTCCAACTGGTTTACATCTCTGGACATATTTTTGCAGTGGATATTCTCGAAACTGTGCAAGTTATTTGTATTATTCAAGAATTCAGGAATATACTGTTTAATGGTGCAGCGTCAATTCATGTATGTTGAAATTCTGTGTATTTATGTATCCAAGCGTCCATCTGTTTTTTCCGTTGTTTGTTTGTTGGGTTTTGTTTTCGTTTAAAGCTTTTTAAATGATGTCCAGGTTAAAGTGAAGACAGTTTCAGGTATCCGATTATTTTAAGAATACTTTCAGCCCTATTGGATGAGAAGTAAAAGAAACGCATTTTCACAGCCCATGATCACAACATTCAGTATATTTACAACAATACAATTATACAACTACTAATACTTTTACTTCTAATGTATAATAATAATAATAATCATATCTGTAGTAGTAGTAGTAGTAGTAATACTTCTGTAGTAGTAGTACTACTGTTGTAGTAGTATAACAATAGTAACAATAATAATACGGAAAAAAGCATAAAACATGTAGCAGGATGAATAAAGGCTAAAGTTTTTTTTTTAACTACGACTTCTTATTAAGGGTCTAAACACAAAGTGCTGGAACCTTCTTTGCATTATAAGGATTCTTCTTCTGCCCTAAAGGTATCTCACAAGCAGCCGCAACCAAACTACTCGGGCAACAAAACGACATCCGTTAGCTACAGGGCGGCACTTTAACAACTAAAGCTGCTATCAGAACAATTTTGACTATAGCTTAGCAAAAAAGTTGCCATTATGTATCAGGGGACTGTCCATCCATACCAACAAAACAACCATTGCTCTGCCAGGTGCTAGGATTTCTGGCTTTCAAAACGTGTGTTCTGGCCTGGAATCTTTTATTTTGACAAACGAACCACTAGAGGGCACCCTGCTCTCTAGAGTCAAACGTTCTCTTACATAAGAGCGAGTGGCACACATTCATTTTACTGTGCATTCCGTCATACCAAATGGAGGCAGCTTTGCAACACAACTCTAAAAAATACAAAAAGCCTCGTCATCCGACAACAGAGCACATGATAAATGCCTCACAAACACCCTGTTGAATAAATGAAGACTTTTGACAACTCTTGGATGTCTTTCGTTGGTCTTTATCAAAAAAGCACAGCCAGGGATAGAGTGTCACACAGCATGCGTTGCGTAACGGTCTCTCCAAAGAGGACATGTACATACATATCTATATAGATGTTGAAAACATGTCTGTTAGTATCTCTCCCCTTAGAGGACCGGTTTAAACCAGTCTCTGAAGGGAAAGGGACGTTACCTGCCTGACTGCATTGTGCCAACTGTAAAGTTTGGTGGAGGAGGAATAATGGTATGGGGTTGTTTTTCAGGGGTTGGGCTAGGCCCCTTAGTTCCAGTGAAGGGAAATCTTAATGCCTCAGCATACTAAGAAATTTTGGACAATTCTGTGCTTCCATCTTTGTGGGAACAGTTTGGGGAGGGCCCTTTTCTGTTGCAGCATGACTGTGCCCCGGTGCACAAAGCAAGGTCCATTAAGACATGTTTGGGTGAGTTTGGTGTGTAAGAACTTGACTGGCCCGCACAGAGCCCTGACCTCAACTCCATCGAACACCTTTGGGATGGACTTGAATGGAGATTACGAGCCAGGTCTTCTCGTCCAACATCAGTGCCTGACCTCACAAATGCTCTTCTGGATGAATGGGCAAAAATTCCCACACCCCCCCCCCCCAAAATCTTGTGGAACGCCTTCCCGGAAGAGTGGAGGCTGTTATAGCTGCAAGGGGGGGGGGGCAACTCCATATTAATGCTTATGGATTTAGAATGGGATGTCATAAAAGCTGCTGTAGGTGTAATGGCCAGGTGTCCCAATACTTTTGTCCATATAGTGTATCTTGATATGTAATGAGTGGATCGTCATGAAATTTTGTGAGCACATTCATGATATCTAGACAATAAACTCTGTCAATTTTGGTGACTTTATCTGGTCACCAAAAATCTAGGATGATCCGCTGTGGCGACCCCTAATGGGAGCAGCCAAAACTAGTAGTAGTAGACCAAGCATCAGCATGAGGCACAATTTTGTCTTGTACGCAACACCTCAAACTGTGTGGGGCAGACACCGTGAATTCTGGTGAGCACATTCATCATTTCTATACTTTGAAACCTGTCAATTTTGATTATCTCATGGCCAATTTGTCAGCTTTATACACAAGATATCACAAAACGTAATAACTGGACTGCCATAATATTTGGGGGGTGCATTCATGCTCGCGAAAGGAAGATTCCTCGATTGTGGTGACCCTATGACCTCTCCTCTAATGCCACCCTCAGGATAAACATTTGACTTGCACACAACATAGTATCTATGTCATGGGTGGATTGCCACGTAATTTGCTGAATGTACTCGTGCTTCCTAAGACAATGAACCCTCTTAACTTTGGTGTCACATCCCCAATGCTCTAGCGCCATCCTACGGCCAAGATGTCAAAAATTGTATTTTAAGTCACAATCTATTGGGTAGATTGCCATGAAATTTGGAAAGTGCATTCCTGCTGCCTTGAGGATGAACCCTTGTCAAATTCGATGACCACATGAGCTTTCCACTAGCGCCACCCTAAGGCCGAAATGTGCAAACCCCATTCCCCCATTACTTCCATTCCCCTGACAAAATGTTTGCCAAAGTAAATAATCAACTATCTGAACTGATATTTTCGGTATAAGAAATACTCAGCTGCTAACTAGAAAATGTGAGTAAATGTAACTTTAAAATGAGACCAGCATATTCGGGGGGAAAAAAAAGAAGTAAATCCCGCTTCAAGTAATATGGAAATTTAAAAAAAATTAAGTAGGTTTCAATTAAAAGTTGAAATTTGGTAGACTTAAGATAACTTGAAAATGTATTTTTTTCACATACAACAAATTAAGTAGTTTACACACAGACTAGTCTTGCTTGATCTACATAATGATCTGATGCAAAAAGTTGCCTTAATTTTTTTAAGTAGATCAAGCAGGATTTAGATTTTTTTTGATATCCTTTATTGATCCCTGTTGGGAAATTACGCTCTGCATTTAACCCATGCTAGCTGTGTAGCTAGGAGCGGTGGGCAGCCGCCGCGCAGCACCCGGGTACCAACTCCAGGTCGTCCTGCCAGGCCTCGGTCAGGGGCACAGACGGTATTAACCCTAACATGCACGTCTTTCTGATGGTGGGGGAAACCGGAGCGCCCGGAGAAAACCCACCGCAGACACGGGGAGAACACGCCAACTCCACACAGAGGGCGACCTGGGATGACCCCCAAGGTTGGACAATCCCGGGGTTCGACCCAGGACCTTCTTGCCGTGAGGTTAACCACTGCTCCACCGTGCCACCCAGGATATCTGTATCAATGCAACGGGCAGTCATAACGGCCACCGTTACATACATTGTTTGAGCTGTTGAAACCAGTTTTTTAAGAAACCAATCACTAATATCAGACGTTCTCTTGCTCGCTCATACAGATGAACCCGGTAGTGTAAAACCCCTCTAAATGTCGTGACAACAAATACGAGCATAACCCAGTGTCTTTGGCTGAAAAAAATGTGTAACACAAATGCTTAACATACTGCTGGAGTTCATTTCGATTAGCATTTCAATAACGCTGTCCGCAATGTCTTGACGTGTATGTCCTTCACGTTTCACACGCTGTCGCACTGGGAAATGCTGTGCAAAAGTACACCAGAGGCACAGAAAGCTGAAAATAAGATCTCATCTTTATTCCACATACTCCTCCCAGACATAACAGAGTTCTGTTTGACATTAAAGAGCGGAAAAGTTGTCTCATACTTCTGAAAAAACAACATTTGTACCTGCCCCAATATAATCAACACGTAAGAGCTTGACACGATCTGGATTTAGGTTCACTCCAGTGGTTCTGGTAAGTCTCATGAGATGGCACCAAGGTCCGAAAATGAACTTTATGGTTTCACAGATCACAGATGATGATCACAATTTTTTTGTATAGTTCCCCTGTTATTCTTTTTTTGGAAAAATGTTCCCCCTTTTTCTCCCCGATTACCCACTCCTCCGAGCCGTCCCGGTCGCTGCTCCACCCCCTCTGCCGATCCGGGGAGGGCTGCAGACTACCACATGCCTCCTCCCATACATGTGGAGTCACCAGCTGCTTCTTTTCACCTGACAGTGAGGAGTTTTGCCAGCGGGATGTAGCCTGTGAGAGGATCACGCTATCCTCCCCCCGCTCCCCCAGGCACCCCGACCGACCAGAGGAGGCGCTAGTGCCACGACCAGGACACATACCCACATCCGGCTTCCCACCCGCAGACACGGCCAATTGTGTCTGTAGGGACGCCCGACCAAACTGGAGGTAACATGGGGATTCGAACTGGCGATCCCCATGTTGGTAGGCAACGGAACAGACTGACACGCTACCTGGACGCCTTTGATCACAATTTTTTGGTATAGTTCCCCTGTCATTCTGAAAGTGCTTTTTTTTATCTCAATTTGTTGAAAACAATGATTGATGCCTTTGCTCTCTTCTTTCTCTAAAGCAAGGCAGCATGTGTGTGTGTGTGTGTGTGTGTGTGTGAGGTGACACAACTCAGAATTCAGCGATCCCAAAAATAACTGCGACTGTATTTCTCTTAAGAAAAGGCAAAATAAAAGGCAACAGTGAGCAGTAGTTCCCCTTTGGGACATCGTAGCCTACTTCACAGATGTGGACGGAGGAGGAAACACCTCCACCAGTAATCGTCCACGGTGTGCAGAATATGAAACGTCTCCAAACGGAGGAACAACAGCAGTAATAAGCACAGGCCAGTACAAAACTATGGCTAAAAGGTCCTACTGAGGCTAAGCCGACGCTTTAAGCCACCGAGGTGCTGCACCACAAACAGCGTAACTGACCCACATGTTACCGTGTCTGATGAATCAAAGTCTGAGACTTACTTGCCAGGTGGTCAGGATCCCCGCCTGTCACGCAGGAGAGCGGGGTTCAACTCCCCAACGGGGAGCCGAGCGTCAGCTTAGCCTCTATAACACAAGTCAAAAACTGTCAACCTTCCGGGCGGAAGCCCTACCATGACAAAGATTGGTTCCTATTTATACAAGCCAGCGCTACCTGGCTCCTACAGGTCCCATGAGACCAAACCTCCAACGATTTGACGCACAGCTGAACCGAGTGGAGCGATTGGGTGGGATTTCATGAGGGGTGTGAGTTCGTTTTGACCAACAGCCAATCATAGCCCGGCATTTTTGAAAACCTGTGGACATTGACATTGCTATTGGCCAGTTTCAGTCTGGCGGTAGAGGACCACTTGTCTTCCCTCCATCTCGCTCACTGGACAATGGAGGACTGGACAAGTGCAGGACTACATAAGTAAAATATCATTTTTATTTTTCAGAAGAGAAAAACATTATTCTTACCAACACAAAAATAAAACTGTTTTTTTGTGAATCTCTAGAACACAGTAAGCGCAGACGAGAGTTACCAAAATGTTAATGCATTTTTCATTTCATGGGACGTTTGAGTCCTGCGCCGTCATTTAGACCGCACTGTTTTAGCAATAATGCACAACAGGCCGAGGTCTGTTAAACTACATCCATGTGTAGTTGTGTTGCCTGGCTGACATGATTCCGCACCAGTGTGGTACATTATCCAGCTAGTACAACAACCATGAGGGCTCCTGCACATTTTTACACAACACATCCCAATGAAGGCTTTTGGAGTGTGAATTCACTTATTTCTTAAAAAAAAAAAAAAAAAAAAAATTACACATTTCTGACATCTCACAGACGTTTTGGATGCATTTCATTGCCCAAATATTTCTTAGATAAAATACCCCCACCATTCTGAAATCCTAAGCCTTTGAATTACCGCTCAATGTCCAAACAACCATGCTCACCTCTGCTCCTCTCTGGTGCAAATAAAGGCCACAAAATCTGGAAATATGTGTAAAAAAATAACTTTCGCATCTCAATCTGAAATAAACTGTTTTAACGCAACAGTAGCAATTCAAACACGAAAGTTATTGCAGTCTTAATGCTTCAACGAAAGCAGGGGTGTGACAAATCCTAAATGAGGGCAGATTTACCGAGTCTAGGAGGAACTGCTTTGGCAGGTGTCCAGAAGTCTCTGGATGAGACTTATTTTGATGTGGCCCTCCAGAGCTTTGCACAGTGTGCCCACGGTACAGCCGATGCTGCCCACCTTCATCCTCCAGCGCTCCAGCATCTGGTGTACCTTCTCCGGCAGGCCGTCGCGACTGTAGTCATGGTCGATGGTGTCCACTTCCACGTCGGTCAGACCCAGGCGCCGCGCACAACGCTTCCAGTTGGACCCAATGTTGTCCCTCAACAGATCCAGGTGCTCCTCGGTCAACGCCTGGTCCTCTAAATGTGTCGATAAACATGTGCATGTCTTCAGACAGTGATTGATAGAGCCACTACAACAGGCAAAAGAGTCTAAAGACGGCATGAACCGGCATTCAGAGCACATCTTGCTTCCGTAATGCGATGCGTCTCTTGAGTAAAACAGGATATTAGGGTGGGACAAAGCAAGAGAGGCAAGACTGAGATGGTTTGGACATGTGCGGAGGAGAGATGCTGGGTTTAATGGGAGAAGGATGCTGTTGAGTGGCTGGTGCAGCTAGAAAAGCACTATGAAAAATGCAGCTTGATTGATTGATTGAATATGGAGCTGCCAGGGGGGAGGAGAAGAGGAAGGCCAAATAGGAGGTTTATGGATGTGGTGAGGGAGGACATGCAAGTGGCTGGTGTGACAGAGGAAGATGCAGGGGACAGGAAGAGATGGAAACAGATCATCCGCTGTGGTGACCCCTAACGGGAACAGCCAAAAGTAGTAGTAGTAGTAGCAGTAGCAGTAGCAGTAGTAACAGTAATAGTAGAAGACAAAATATAGGGAGGTATGTGATTTGATTGGATGGTGCAAAAAAATGTCATGATGTTATTGACTGAAATGTTGATCCCCACCTGTCCACACTGGGTGCACAATCAGAAAAACTTTGCTGTTTTAGAGGAAGTTAAGTAGACTAGATTTTGATGTAAAATAAGAAAAAAGGGGATTTTTGTGATTTTTTTTTTTTGCATAACTTGTTGAACAGGTGCATAATATGACTGGAGAGATGAGCCTAAGAAGGTAAAAAAGTCCATTTTTATTTCATGCTGTCTTTATGAGCTGGTTCAGGACTGTTTATATGAATGACATGAATATCATATGAATGAATAATTTCTATGGTTATGGATGCCAATTTATACCAAAAATATTGCCATGGCTTACCGTACTTATGAATGTCTTCTTTGAGGAGCGAGTTAGCGGCACCATTGCATAGAGGAGAGGATGAAAAGCTATGAAGGGAGGCAGGATTCCTGATGCTTAGTGTGTTGTTGTGTCCTATCTGGATCCCACTGGCATTCTGAATGAAAAGACCTCCTATCACACACACACACACACACACACACAATTATGTATGCAAATCAGCATATGGTACACTTAATTATGTATGCAAATCAGCATGTGGTTGAAGCAACAGTATACATTTTGGGCATCTACTGTGGTCACTACATAGAGAATTGCTTAACCGAGAGATCTTAACTAGCACCTGTATCTTGTAGAGATCCAGTCTTGGAAGACGTCAAGCGATGCCCAGCAGTGAAATCAGGGGCAGCTGTATCAGGTACCGGGCAAAATGGCCATGACTGCTGGCGGTCGCACAGGGGAAACTGATATTGCTGGGGATGCAGTGAAAGAGTTGGGGAACTGGAAGACGTGGACATGTGACCTTCAGAGGATCTGGATGCTGAGGAGGCCATGGACTCATACAGACCAAATGCGGGATACAAGGAATCCTCCTGGCTGGCAGGCTGGACTGGCTCAGTTTTTGTCCAGGACTGCACAGAGGACACGAGAGAGGGTCTGTCCTGGACCAGCGGCCTAGCTATGTGATCTGTAGAGGTGAGGAGCTGTGGGGCGTGAGGACTCACATAGCTTGGACAGCAGAGGCCGGCAGAGCTAGCTTGGTCTGGACACGTATAACTACCACCTTTGTGGTACTGCAGTTCCTGGGCCAGCTTGTTCTCTAAGGCTGATTCCCTACTGATAGCTTTGGCATCTGTCTGGATGGAGGGCTCCTTGGGATGCTCAAACTGGATCAAATGCAGGTCCTCAATACTGGCTTCCACTGGAACAGGCGGAATTCTTTCTGAGCTTAACAAAGGAGCCGGGTTATCTGCAGTTGGACAGGATGACAGAGGTTGTGATAAGATTTCAATTAAACTGGTGGAGCGTCTCCCATTTCTCCCATTAACATTTGATAAACTTGGTCCCCTGAGGCCTTGTAGAATGTAGAAGCATAATGCAGCAGCATGCACATCAAACCTACCTCACGCTAACTTTACTCACCTGTTAAAAGACACTCGGAGGGCACTGGCAGCCTTTTCATCTTCTCAACAAGCTCCACCGGTCCCTCATACATGTTCTGTGTACCCATCACATGAGTTTCAGTCAAGATGAAATAAGCTTTATATTCGTGTGTATGTTTTAAAAGCCTCCATCTATTTATTTCAACTTCAAAAACTACTTGTGTGTTAATTAATGTACATATTAATCTACTCCCGTTTAAAAGAACTTGCACTTGCCCTTAGCTGAAGCGTGTCTCTCTCTACATACTGTTCCAGCTGTTTCAAATAGAAAGGCAAGAAGAAGCCGTAGCTCTCTGAAAAGGCAGAAAAAAAGGAGAAGAACTTAATGAAATTTCTGGGGGTCATATGACGAACTGAAACATTTGCATGAGTTACACAAGATCCATTGTGTATGCCTGTACTACACCACGTTGACAACAACACGAGAAGGCTGGGGGTGCTATTTTGTTGTTGGGTGAAAGCCATGTCACCCACATTTCAAGAGTTTTAAATGTTTCTTGGGGGAAATTGAGGATTAAACATTGGTCCATAGAGTCATGAAATGTTATGAGCCTTGTGCTTGTGAGATCTGTTCAGTACCATTTGTGTGTTTGCAAAAATGCCTGGCCAGCTTGGAAGTTAACCTCTCATTGCGGCTCAAGTAGTTCTCCCAATAATGTTCAGTTCAGTGTATGTTCAGTATGGAAATAAATGCAATTTTGTTCAAATGTGATTCATGCACACACACACACACACACACACACACACACACACACACACACACACACACACACACACACACACACACACACACACACACACACACACACACACACCTTGAAATGTTGGCCGTTGCTGTGGGTCATGCTGCCAGCACTTCTTCATAAGCTGAATCATCTCTGCAGGTGTGTCAGCTGGGATGAGGTCTTCTGAAGGTCGGTCACCATTACGGACACGCTGGCAAACATGGTCCTCACTCCTGGCATCTGGACAGTTAAAAAAGCATTGCATGAAGTTGACCGAATCTTTTGTTTTCTTTGACCAAACTGAATATTACCCTTTACACCAAGTCTTCCGGTGTGGAAAGATGGCGGCGTGAACTCACGTTTGCGGCGGCCTCAACCAGTGCCAACTACGCAGTGTCTTTGTCCACGGTGACATCTGAGTTTTTTGTCATCGTGTGAAGAGCTTTTACGAAAATGTATGTCCGGGATAGTCAATTTCGTTTGATGGCTGGGAGAGCTGGAGTTGGATCGGCTGGGAGAGTGGGGCAGGCTAAGCTAACTGCTAGCCAATGCAAACCGGCAGTTCCAATAACACCAAGATAACACTGAGGGTGGTCTGGCAGCAGCCTCGCCTAGCATCGACTCTGCAGTGTTTCTGTCTGTGTCTGTGTTTGTGTTGTCGTGTGGAGTGCAGAGAGGAGTGTCGAAGGTATTTGGCTGGGAGAGCTGGCGCTGGATTGGTTGAGGGAGCCTGGTCTGCTGCATCCTGTGGGCCCAAAAACCACGGCCCTGACCGGAGCTGCGCCCGAAGAGAAAACACCGAGGGCGGTCTGACAGGACGTGGAAGCGGGGCAGGCTAAGCTAACCGCTAGCCCATGCAGACTGGCAGTTCCGACAGTCATCCTGGCTGGCGTTCGTTCTCTTGGGTAGGGAAATTTTTGAATTGTGTTGCAAATTTACTGAATGGACTGCGTTGTGGACTGTTTGTGTTTTTTGCTTTGTTCTCTCTGGTTTTGTATGTTTTTGTTGGTGTCGTTTTTTGGGAGGTTTTGGGTGTGTGTTTTTGTCTTTTGTGTTGCACTGGTGTGGGCTGGGAGAAATGAAATTTCATCTCTTTTGTGTACGCAAGTACATGAATGAGATGACCATAAATTGGTCCTGAATGGTCATGATTACTGACACACCGGTAAACGGTCCACATTCAACAACAAACTAATTCTTATGAAGTCATAAATGAGAGAGAAACATCTCAAAACACACTAACTTTCATAGGGCTCCTGGCCTGTGAGGATGACCCAAATCACGATGGCAAAGCTGTAAACATCAGACCTCTCGGTGGAGCGGGCATGGATGCTCTCTAGGTGTTCTGGGGCCATGTAGCTCAGCGTGCCGGCGCCTCTTGCACCAGCACCAACTGACAGCCCCATACGGCTCTTCCTGCGAGACTCCTCCTTTGTGAGTTTGCTCCACGTCTGACAGGTAGCCAAGCCAAGGTCTGCAATCTGGCTCACATGGAAATAAAATATATGTTTACATACATCAGTCATGCATGCGCTACATGTGGTACTGCTTCACACACATTTAAAAATGTGAAGACCTTAATGACAATGGGTGAATTATGGTGTGGTATACCTTAATGTGGAAATCCTTGTCCACTAAAATGTTTTCAGGTTTCAAGTCCTTGTGAATGATGTGGTTTTCTGTCAGGTAAATCATTCCTTCGGTAATCTCTAGAATGATTCTGCCCTTAATGGATATTGGGACAGGAACCTGGGAGGAAAGACCACATTTTATACCTTGAGTCCTGCAGCTTAAGTATCAAGAAGGCATACACAGTGTTCCCAACAGGAGACTGGCTGGACTAGTTCAACAAGCCCATTTCTGCATGTTCCTAGCTTTGAAGTTCAAGGTACAGGTACAGTAACTATTTAAGTGTATAATTACAATATGATACAACTGATTAAATTACTTACTAATTTCCTGTCTCTTTTCACTTTGGATTAGAGAAATGCCAGTTGTAGAAAGGTCAAAGACTTGCTTTTCATGTGACGACTGAGGTTATCTTGTGTAACATCTGGGCAGGGTACCTCAACATAGGGTCTCTCAAGCCACTCCTTGCTTGACCCTAACTCTGCCTTTGTGTACTGCAGCATTTCCAGATGTACTACGATAATCATATAAGTACACGAATTTTACCCAAAAAGTGCACAAATGTACCATACTTTTGTCATTCACCAGTAGACTGTATACATTTACTAAATTGTCCTGGCTGCTGATTCAGGATCAGTTTTTAACTGATTTAATCATTTTTAACTTTTAATTGTATGTGAATTGGGATTGGAATCAGTATTTAGGGGTAACTTTCAAAATCATTTTAAGACAACCGTCATGTTTTTCCAGCCAATCACTAGAGGTTTTATGCATGCCAGGCCACCGTTGATACTGTTCTAATGATTTCTCATCAGATAAACTTAATTCTATTGAACATTTTCCTTTTAAAATGATTTTATTACACAGTGTAAGTCTGGTGTAAAGTTGCAAGTCTCATTCATTTGAACACGCTAGTCTTTAGTGGGACAGAAAGTTACATACCTATATGCAGTGCACACACACATAGTAAATTACAATTTGGAAATCTCATATTCACCTTCATGGTTTCATTTCGTTTGGCTGTACAATAATGTTCTTTGAACTGCAATGTTTATTGTAATACATTTTGTAATAATGTAACAAATATGTATTGTACTAAACCTATTGTATATAACAGTATGTTTATTGTTATTTACAATATGTTTAGAGTTCCGCTTCCGGTGTGGGAAGATGGTGGCGCAAATTCAAGTTTGCAGCGGCCTCATCCAGTACTGGTGTGGGAAGATGGCGGCACAAATTCACATTTGTGGTGGCCTCACCCAGTAATGTCCATGCAGTGTCTGCAGTGGCTAAAATGGAGTACTGGTATCGGAGATCTTACCCAAGACTAAAATCTGATACAAAACCCAAAAGTAACATGTCATAAATAAAATCAAAATGGCTTGATGTACTGCATTTTCAGCCCATGGAAGCCTGTATTTATTTAATGGTGGGGGAAAAAAACCGATTCTATCTCAATTATTTTGCCCGTTGACTCCAAACTAATCTAAGTCTGCAGGTCAGTCAAGTCAAGTCACGTCAAGTCAAGTCAAGTCAAATGGATCGGAACTTGGTATCGGCCGTTACTCAGAATTGGTATTGGCAGCGAAAAAGTGATTTCAATGCATCCCTCCTGCTCTGCTGACTGAACAGAGTCCTTTTTCTGAAGCCCCATTTCAAAGTTTTTTTGAACTGAAACGTACCGATTCATCCAACATTACCTGAGGCGCTCAGGAGCTCATTTGGCAGCAACGCGCCTCGCCTACATGGTTTTGTCTGATATACACACTACTGTGACTGTTTTATCTTTAATTCTTTATATTTTTCTTGCATCACCTTATTTTAATTGTTTTTATTATAATCATTGTTTTATTGGCTCTAATTCTCTTCGTTTTGATTATGCTCTTGTGATTTTATCCTGACTGTGGTTTACCTTGTTCTGTGGCGTGGATCTGGCATTATGGCCTATATTTTTATTGTATTTTGTTGTTTTCTCTTATCCATGTGCATTGTTTTATCCTGTTGTGCAAAGGACCTTGTAACGCTGTTCAGACAGATGTGATATAAATAAAGTTTATTGCTGGGATAGGTTCCAGCATTCTCACGACCCTGAGAGCAAGATAAGCAGTTTGGATAATGGATGGATGGATGGATGGATGGATGGATGGATGGATGGATGGATGGATGGATTACTATTATTAGCTGTGAGTGGAGATAATTTTATTCAGACCTCTGACCTGTTCTAGCATGGCCAGCAGGTTGCCTTTCGGGATGAGCTCCATGACCAGCGAGTAGTCTCCATCTTCCATGATCACACCCAGCAGCCTCACCACCCGCTCATGATTCAGTCTGGTCATTAAGCTCCCCTCCTCCAGCAATGACTTCTTATTGCCCCTGTAATAGGTAAGGTAGAGCTTAAATTAAAAAAAATCAAAACAAAGCAAAAACAAACAAAATACTAGCATCATACCTTGTAGTGGCAGAACACTTAATGATATTGGGTATCAGACCTATTGATTCCCTTACTTCCTTCAAGGCCGAAACATTTTCATGGCAAATTTGCAATAAATATGAATTGGCGTTGACTGTAACTGTTGCACCCATACTTACATCAATACCATTACCACTGATGTCTACTATTGAGTCCTTTTCTATTTGCATTCGGCAGCATAATTTGCCCATTTTCTGACTTGCATCAATGTAAATCCTTGTACTTTGATTAGCCTATTCACCGCCTCTTGACGCTCTAAGGCACATTTACACTATATGCTATCGACTTGAAATGCACTTTTGGCTATGATCTATGATATAACTACTGTATAATGCTCTATTATACCATTTAGTAACACTTGAATGTGTCTGCTAATTGATGGCTCTTGCAAGTTGCTCCCCAGATAGCAAAACTGCTGTGGGCCGGACCGGTCCCACACCCGACACTTTCATCCGGCCCACATACAGCGTGGAATGATGGCACTTGGGTGGTCCACTCCTGTTTGCCAGATCTGGGCCAGAACCAAGCCATATCAATGCTGCATGTGCCACATATTTGCCAAAGGTGGCCCATATTTGTTTTGTGATATTTGGGCCATATTCACCATTTACCACACGGGCCACTTCAGGGCCACATCCAGATCACATGTTGCCCAGAGCACCGCATCTTTGCCAAAAAAGGCCCACATGTGATTTGGCATATTTGGGCCATATTTGCTATTATACATGTGGGCCACTTCAGGCTCACATCCATTTTGTCAGGGCCAGAAGAAGGCCATCAGTGCCGCATCATTGCCTGAAGTGGCCCACATCTGGATGCTATCTGGGTTGGAATGAATGAACGATGATTTATTTTGAACATGTAAATAAACAAGATATAACATACAGAGAAGCCATTTTCAATAAGCTGAGGCGATCAACAAATCCACACATCAAACTCAGTGAATCTCTGTACGCATCAGATTACTCGAAAAGGAGTAGGAAGTACAGACTTCTTTTTTTTCCCTACCTCTTCTCGCCTACTCTTAAGTGAATTCTGCTGCTATACATTTCCAACTCAACTCCCACTGTACACTGTACTGTATAGTCCACATTCAATGCAAGTTGTTCTGCACAATACAAACTCAACCACTGTGAACAACAAAGATAACATTATTTGTAGATATAACGTAAATGGCAATGCGTTGCGCATAGTGTAATAATTCAGAACAATGCAATTTCAGTGCTCAGACTTGGGATGGCGCACACTGTCACTGAGCTGTACCCTGGCATTTAGCCTATAGATCCAAACTGAAGCGTGTGTTGAGATTGGGGAACTTTACTTGTTGAGTAACTAGGCCACCAGACATGTGGCGTCGGAAATTCCGCATCAGCTTAGACCAGCAGTGTCCTGCGCTAGTCAACGATCACCGTGAAACAACATTATAAACGGTGCATCCTAAATTCCCAGCAGAGTAAAGCTGGGATCGCTATACACTAGGACAGTGGTTCTCAACCTTTTTGGGGTCCTGGACCCCCTGCGTATTTTTGATCTACCCTGAGGACCCCTCCACCTGATCTTGGGGGAGGGGGGTTGCAATTTGATAGAAACTGCATTTTAAATTGCATTATAGCATTTATTCACTCTTTGGGGCAAAAATAAGAGCTTTCAGTTGTAACTTAGATATAGTTAACAAAACAGAATTCTTATGCAGTAACTTTCAGATATATGTAACAAAACAGAATATGTATGCAGTAACTTTTAACAATGCAAACGGGAGCGAGATCTCTTATTAAAATAAAATAAATGACACTTGTGAAACAGATGTTAGAGAAAAAAATCCTGTTACCCTTTATAGTTTAGGTAGATAAAGGTCTCAGTCACATTTGAGTAAAATAATCCTATTTCTATAAATGTCATAGGATCTTTTTGTTTTTAAAGATATTTTATTTTCACGGACCCCTTGCAATTACACCACGGACCACTAGGGGTCCGCGGACCCCCCGGTTGAGAAACACTGCACTAGGAGACCCGTGGGTGGAGAGGGGGGGGGGGAATCCCCCGGCTGAGGCGGCGGACTCACTCGTTACGGGACGGGCCCGTGTAGACCGTCTTCAGCACCACCTGGCCCAGAGTCTTGTGGTAGCACAGGTACACCTCGCCGAAGCCGCCGTAGTCCATGGGCTCCTTCTTTATGAGGTCCGACGACCTCATCTGGTACGAGTCCGGCGCGGTCGCCATCCTACGTCGGAAGTCCCCGTTTTTTTGTTTTGGTTTTACGCGAGACCACCGGACGGACTTCGACGAAAAGTAGCCCGGGGGAGTCGGCTCGGACTCGGCTAGTCGACGCTGAAAGGGCTCGCCATGCGGGTTCCGGAGCTCGGGATGTGTGCTCTTTTAGAGAAGGACGTCTTCCGTCAGATCGCCAACTAGACGCCTGGAAGTTAAACGCCGACAACGACCGACTGTAGTAAAGTCGACGTCGATCCGAAACCCAAACCCGCTCATAACGTGTTATAACGTCATGTTGTCCCGTGGTACGTTGCCCGTACGTCCTCGGCGATAACAATGAAAGTTAGGAAAACGGTATCCCCCGAAACTATCGTGTGAGTTATCCCATGACAGACGGACAGAGCTGCACTTCCGGGAACCGTGGCTCGTGAAACCAGGCTGCGCGAAAAAAAAAAAGAAAAAGGAAGGAAACGAAAAAAACTACATAAAAGCCGGTTGGGGGGCGGAGAGCTCGAGTTCACCGGAAGTTTTCAGAGGGGCGGAAATGGCGTCAGAGACTACGAAGTTTTTTTTGTTTTTTATATATATTTTTATTGAACATTGTTCATATTCGTGTACAGATTCTTGAAGAAAGTTCATTATAAAACAAACATGGCAAATATACATTCCATCCAGAAATACATAGAGATATCCAAAGTGCCCAAGGGAACAGTATGTACACATTTCTATACAGTATATCAGGAAGTACATAGAGGTTGAATGTCACATGACAAATATACGGTAATGTATTATGAAAGTAAGGGTAGTGTAAACTACTAATAAGACACGTTAGCCCCTAGCTAACCGGTGATCCTTTAGCCAAGCGGTTAGTGATGTCGTCTTGTGGTGCAGTACACCCAGGATCGAATCCCGCACCGGGCAAGAAAATAACCGGTTACAGCACAAACAATAATAAATTGAATACACGACATACACTAATTGAAAAATAATAAAACATATTCCATCATACAAGGGGGAATGAATAAGGATATCAGTCTTCTGATTCGGTGGGAAAATGTCTTAACACCTCATAAATCTTTAGAGCTTTTTATATCGGTCATTAGTTTTAAAGATTTCAAGTATAATCTAAATTCATTTAAAAAAAAAAACAACAAATTTGGGCGATGACTTAAAGTATCTATTTTTATGAATAAAGAATTTGGCTAAGCAGAGGATTACGTTACAACAGAGTTCATCGTTTTTGTAGAGACCACGAAGGCGAGTGGTCAGGCGATCGTGTCCGTTTTTGTTTTTTCAAACGTGCAGGAGTCGACATGACGGCGATGTACCTACAACGTCACACGTAACAACAGAAACTCGCAACGAACAAAACAGACTCCCCCGTTTAAAATATAACAGCGGTCTGTATAATGACAAAATACATAAACGGAATGAAAAATAATGAAATTAGAAAGAAAAAAATGCAATTAACAAAGTTATCAAAGAAGAAGAGGAAGAACCAGAAAACCGACACACCTCCTAAACAAAGTTGAATTTTGCCAACTTTGAGAGGAGTTCATGCATAATATTGCAGTTAATTCGGGGGACAACGCAACCACAGGAACTGCCGCGGCCGGGACGCGAACCCGTATCGCCCGCACCGCAGGAGACAGCGCTAACCGCTCGACTGAAGAGTTGGACTCGCTAACTACGCGCCAGCGTGTCTTCTTATCCATGCACGTTACAATATTAACACTGATCACCCAGTTAGACGTGTGCCTTAGCTTTATTTCAGTGGAAGAAATAGGACACTTTTTTTTGCATTGTTAGGATTACAGTTCTTGTTGCTGTATTCATGAGGGACCTGACAGAAAACTAGATGAACGCATAGTCAATAAAGAGGAAGGAAATTGCACCCAAAAAAAAAGTGACTGTAGAGTTATGACGTGGTCCAGAGCGGTTGAAAAACACCAAGATGTGGAGTGGACCTGGCATGAAGCCCACGATACGGCACTCAACAAGCTGAAACAAGCCGTGACAAACCCACCAGTTCTACAGTTCTTTGACATACCGAAACCAGCGGTCATATCAGCTGATGCGTCACAACATGATCTGGGTGTGGTGGGTCTCCAGCAAGGGAGGCCTGTGGCATTCGCATCACGTGCCCTCACACCCACCGAGTCAAGGTATGCACAGATTGAAAAAAGAAATGTTGGCTCTTGTCTTTGCAACCAAGAAGTTCCATGATTTCATCTATGGACGTCCTGTCGAAACCGACCACCGGCCTTTAATAACAATTCCGAGGGAACCGCGTCACCCCGCCTGCAGGGCATGGTGTTGAAATGACATCGCTACAACCTGGATGTGATTTATAAACGCGGTGAGGAACTTTCTGTTGCTGATGCTTTATCATGTGCACACCCACCGATGACTGAGCCTGCACTTGCTGATGACCTGTCGGACGTCATTCAATTCAATTCAATTCAATTCAATTTTATTGTCATTAAAAACAATGTGCAGGCACATGTTAAAAATGAAATGAGGGCTGTGTCTTCACCAATCAGTGCAAGACAGAACAGTCCATGGTTGTTCAGTCATTCATTGTGACACGGTGGCACAGTGGTTAGCGCTGTCGTCTCACAGCAAGAAGGTCGTGGGTTCGAACCCCGGGGTTGTCCAACCTTGGGGGGTCATCTCAGGTCGGGTCGTCCTCTGTGTGGAGTTTGCATGTTCTCCCCGTGTCTGCGGTGGGGTGTCTCCGGGTGCTCCAGTTTCCCCCCACCATCAAAAAAACATGCATGTTAGGGTTAATACTCCTGTCTGCGCCCCTGACCGGGGCATGGCGAGACGAGCTGGATGGAGGTGGTCCCCGGGCGCTGCACGGCGGCTTCCCACTGCCCCTAGCTACCCAGCTAGCATGGGTTAGATGCAGAGAAGAATTTCCCCCGGGGCATCAGTAGAGTATATCAACCGTTTACCCTGCTCTCAGGGTGGCGGGGATGCTGCAGCCTATCCCAGCAGCCACTGGGCGGCAGGCGGGGAGACACCCTGGACAGGCCGCCAGGCCATCACAGGGCCAACTTTTATTTACAACAAAGAGCTATACAATGGTCATACAGGAAAACAAAAACAAAACAAAAAAAACAACTACAGATCAGGGGAGTTCAACATCCTTTCAGAGTTCCAATAAAATGTACTTTATTTAAAATATCGAAAGTCTTTACAGCTTTTTTGTTTTTCACTTTTATGAATTAAGGTGCCGTACTGCTGGAGTTCAACAACAAATCGATGAAAGCAGGTTTGGGGTCAGACCATTTGGATTGGTGAGATATTTACCGAGAATAATCAGAAGCTGAGTTGCTGTCCAGCCCATAAAAACACAGTATAACCTCCCACCAATTACATTAATCTGTATATTAGTACCCATTTTTCCATTTATACAGTCTTGCATATCAATCCAAAATAACTTTGAAAGGGCACGGTGAAAAAACAGATGAAAGTCCTGCTGTGTCTGTTACTGCGGCATCTGTTACTGCTGTGTCTGTTACTGCAGCATCTGTTACTGCTGTGTCTGTTACTGCAGCATCTGTTACTGCTGTGTCTGTTACTGCAGCATCTGTTACTGCAGCATCTGTTACTGCTGTGTCTGTTACTGCAGCATCTGTTACTGCTGTGTCTGTTACTGCTGCGTCTGTTACTGCAGTGTCTGTTACTGCAGCATCTGTTACTGCTCCGTCTGTTACTGCAGCATCTGTTACTGCTGTGTCTGTTACTGCTGCGTCTGTTACTGCAGTGTCTGTTACTGCAGCATCTGTTACTGCTGTGTCTGTTACTGCAGCATCTGTTACTGCAGCGTTTGTTGCTGCTGTGTCTGTTACTGTTGTGTCTGTTACTGCAGCATCTGTTACTGCTGTGTCTGTTACTGCTGTGTCTGTTACTGCAGCATCTGTTACTGCTGTGTCTGTTACTGCAGCATCTGTTACTGCTGTGTCTGTTACTGCTGCGTCTGTTACTGCAGTGTCTGTTACTGCAGCATCTGTTACTGCTCCGTCTGTTACTGCAGCATCTGTTACTGCTGTGTCTGTTACTGCTGCGTCTGTTACTGCAGTGTCTGTTACTGCAGCATCTGTTACTACTGTGTCTGTTACTGCAGCATCTGTTACTGCAGCGTTTGTTGCTGCTGTGTCTGTTACTGTTGTGTCTGTTACTGCGGCATCTGTTACTGCTGTGTCTGTTACTGCAGCATCTGTTACTGCAGTGTTTGTTACTGCAGCATCTGTTACTGCTGTGTCTGTTACTGCAGCATCTGTTACTGCTGTGTCTGTTACTGCTGCGTCTGTTACTGCAGTGTCTGTTACTGCAGCATCTGTTACTGCTCCGTCTGTTACTGCTGTGTCTGTTACTGCTGCGTCTGTTACTGCAGCATCTGTTACTGCTGTGTCTGTTACTGCAGCATCTGTTACTGCTGCATCTGTTACTGCAGCATCTGTTACTGCTGTGTCTGTTACTGCAGCATCTGTTACGGCTGTGTCTGTTACTGCAGCATCTGTTACTGCTGTGTCTGTTACTGCTGTGTCTGTTACTGCTGTGTCTGTTACTGCAGCATCTGTTACTTCAGCATCTGTTACTGCTGTGTCTGTTACTGCAGCATCTGTTACTGCTGTGTCTGTTACTGCTGCGTCTGTTACTGCAGCATCTGTTACTGCAGCATCTGTTACCGCTGTGTCTGTTACTGCTGTGTCTGTTATTGCTGTGTCTGTTACTGCTGTGTCTGTTACTGCAGCATCTGTTACTGTTGTGTCTGTTACTGCAGCATCTGTTACTGCTCTGTCTGTTACTGCAGCATCTGTTACTGCAGCGTTTGTTACTGCTGAGTCTGTTACTGCTGTGTCTGTTACTGCAGCATCTGTTACGGCTGTGTCTGTTACTGCAGCATCTGTTACTGCAGTGTCTGTTACTGCAGCATCTGTTACTGCAGCATCTGTTACTGCTGTGTCTGTTACTGCAGTATCTGTTACTGCAGCGTTTGTTGCTGCTGTGTCTGTTACTGCAGCATCTGTTACTGCTGTGTCTGTTACGGCTGTGTCTGTTACTGCAGCATCTGTTACTGCTGTGTCTGTTACTGCAGCATCTGTTACTGCTGTGTCTGTTACTGCTGTGTCTGTTACTGCAGCATCTGTTACGGCTGTGTCTGTTACTGCAGCATCTGTTACTGCTGTGTCTGTTACTGCAGCATCTGTTACTGCTGTGTCTGTTACTGCAGTGTCTGTTACTGCAGCATCTGTTACTGCAGCATCTGTTACTGCTGTGTCTGTTACTGCAGTGTCTGTTACTGCAGCATCTGTTACTGCTGTGTCTGTTACTGCTGCGTCTGTTACTGCAGCATCTGTTACTGCAGCATCTGTTACCGCTGTGTCTGTTACTGCTGTGTCTGTTATTGCTGTGTCTGTTACTGCTGTGTCTGTTACTGCAGCATCTGTTACTGTTGTGTCTGTTACTGCAGCATCTGTTACTGCTCTGTCTGTTACTGCAGCATCTGTTACTGCAGCGTTGTTACTGCTGAGTCTGTTACTGCTGTGTCTGTTACTGCAGCATCTGTTACAGCTGTGTCTGTTACTGCAGCATCTGTTACTGCAGCATCTGTTACTGCTGTGTCTGTTACTGCTGTGTCTGTTACTGCAGCATCTGTTACTGCTGTGTCTGTTACTGCTGTGTCTGTTACTGCTGTGTCTGTTACTGCTGTGTCTGTTACTGCTGTGTCTGTTACTGCAGCACTGTTACTGCTGTGTCTGTTACTGCTGTGTCTGTTACTGCAGCACTGTTACTGCAGCATCTGTTACTGCAGCATCTGTTACTGCTGTGTCTGTTACTGCTGTGTCTGTTACTGCAGCATCTGTTACTGCAGCATCTGTTACTGCTGTGTCTGTTACTGCTGTGTCTGTTACTGCAGCACTGTTACTGCAGCATCTGTTACTGCTGTGTCTGTTACTGCAGCATCTGTTACTGCTGTGTCTGTTACTGCAGTGTCTGTTACTGCTGTGTCTGTTACTGCAGCATCTGTTACTGCAGTGTCTGTTACTGCAGCATCTGTTACTGCTGTGTCTGTTACTGCAGCATCTGTTACTGCAGCGTTGTTACTGCTGTGTCTGTTACTGCAGCATCTGTTACTGCTGTGTCTGTTACTGCAGCATCTGTTACTGCAGTGTCTGTTACTGCAGTGTCTGTTACTGCAGCATCTGTTACTGCTGTGTCTGTTACTGCAGTGTCTGTTACTGCAGTGTCTGTTACTGCAGCATCTGTTACTGCTGTGTCTGTTACTGCAGCGTTTGTTACTGCGCGTTTTATGTCGAGTATCAATATCTCAAATGAAGATTTGCTTAAAGGTAATAATTTCCATTTATTTTTTGGGATTTTTACCCCTTTTTCTCCCCAATTGTATCCGGCCAATTACCCCACTCTTCCGATCCTGGTCGCTGCTCCACCCCCTCTGCCGATCCGGGGAGGGCTGCAGACTACCACATGCCTCCTCCAATACATGTGGAGTCACCAGCCGCTTCTTTTGACCTGACAGTGAGGAGTTTCACCAGGGGGACGTAGCGCGTGGGAGGATCACGCTATTCCCTCCAGTCCCCCCCCCCTCCAAACAGGTGCCCCGACTGACCAGAGGAGGCACTAGTGCAACGACCAGGACACATATCCACTTCCGGCTTCCCTCCCGCAGACACGGCCAGTTGTTTCTATAGGGGACGACCGACCAAGCCGGAGGTAACACGGGGATTCGAAACGGCGGTCCCCGTGTTGGTAGGCAATGGAATAGACTGCTAGTACTACGTTACCCGGACGCCTATGATTTTCATTTCTGGCCGTAGGTTCGAACCCCGGGGTAGTACAACCTTGGGGTCGTATCTGCGTGGGTTTCCTCCCACAGTCCAAAGACATGTAGGTCAGGTGACTCGGCCGTACTACATTGTCCCTGTGAATGTGTGTGTGTGTTGGCCCTGTGATGGCCTGACGGCCTGTCCAGGGTGTCTCCCCGCCTGCCGCCCAGTGACTGCTGGGATAGGCTCCAGCATCCCCACGGCCCTGAGAGCAGGATAAGCGGTTTGGATAATGGGTGGATGTTCATTTCTGTGAGGTTACAACTCTTTAAAAACAGAATCTCATGGGAATCTCATCAAATATAATAGCATATTCTTTGGGTGTGATTGGTATCTTAAATTTGGGAAGAAATTCTGAATATGACAGTAAATCCCCATTTCTATTTATCAGTTGACCAACTAGTAAAATTCCTTGTATGGAAGTTAGCTAATTTAGTTGGAATTTTGTCAACAGAAAATACATAAACAAAAAAGTCAATGCCACCAGTAGAATTAAAATAAAGACCAGATATTGTTTTGATTCTGTAAACTTTCTATAAGCCACTTAATCTTACAATCACTATTCAATAAATTAAAATCCAAGACTTCAAGACCACCTTGTTATTTACTAATTCTCACAACTTTTTTAAGGTAATGTTTTCCCCCCCCCTCCAACTGTAATCCCACAGCATCTTATCAGTGATGTTTTGTGCTTCTCATAACATCAGTAAATGGACAGACGATGATTTTAGTGAAGTCTGACAGGACATATTTACACATGGTAGCTGGTTTCCAGACAGAACAGAAGTGCCTGACTACCTAGCCGGATACCGTGTCCTCCTATCAGCAGGGGGCGTACTTAGACAAGAACTCAGTCAGCTTGTGGACGTTACATCACTCTTTTTTGTTTTTTTGTTTTTAACAATAACTCAGTTACTGGAGTACTTTCCTTGTAAGCATTCTCAAATACAGTTCTTTACTTTGTGCTTTAAGCTTGCCGATATAGAACAGTCCATGGAACAAGACTTTGTTTGTAAAAAGTCTCAAATGACACCAACATTGTCAGTACATGAGGTAGAATAATCTCTCAGCTTATAACAGTCCATATTGGTTCGTGAGACTACTCATGCTCACGGAGATGGGGAGGAGGGCGTCTGTTGTGCCGAACAGGATATCTTGGAAGTGGTGTGTTGACAACAGTCTCGTCGCCCTCGTCATCGGGCTCTGGCTCTGGCTCTGGAGCTCAAAGGGATTTTCTTGAAAAAGGATGAGTTCCTTGTGATGGAGTGTCCATCCTTTGTTGCTGTGACCACTGAGCCTTTGATATTTGACACAGTGTATGGCTCACTGTTGTAGGGCGTGGTGAGCTTGGGTGTGCTTAGGCTGGCGGTGGAGCACGGTTTCTCCTGGGGTGAGAGTACTTGGTGTTGTGCTTGCTTTCATCTTAGCTTAAGCTTCTCCATCTGTTGCTCGGATTCCATGATCTGAGCTTTTGGAAGTGGCGTGGTTGACAGTGGGAATCTTTGTGTAGATCTTCCGTTGGAAGAGAAGCTCCGCTGGTGAAGCATCTGTGGTGCTGTGTGGTGTGGGACGATACTCTCGGAGGAAGATGTTGAGATGCTGCTTCCATGGTGTGCCTTGTGTTCCTGCAACACGGATGGTCTGGCTTAGTGTTCGCATAAAACGTTCTGCAGTGGCGTTAACCTGGGGCCACTGGGGTGTGTTTCTGCAGTGGTGAAACCCAAGTTAGGTTGCGAACTGGGCAAACTGGTCACTGTTAAATGGAGGGCCATTGTCTGTTTTGAGCACTGGGAATTCCAGACATGGAGAATACTTTGTCTATAACTGGTATGACTGTGTTACCTGAAGTTGACTTAACAGCCTCAATTACTGGGTACCATGTGTATTCATCCCCAATGACAAGTAGATACTCTCCAGTGGGGAGAGGTCCATAGAAGTCTGCACTTGTGCTATGCCAGGGGGCTTCTGGTAACTCAAGACATCTGCAGTGGCTCTGAGTGTGTGACTGGTGTGTCCGCCTGGCATGCTATACAGTTTTTGACTGTTGCTTCTGCTTGCTGGTCCATGTTTGGAAACCAAACTTTTGTCCTGAGGAGTGTTTTTGTCTTAACAATGCCCTGGTGTCCCTCATGGGTGAGCTGTAGGACTCTGTTCTGTAGGGCTGTGGGGATGACGATTCTCGTGTTCCTTAATAAGATATCATCCGTGGGTGACACTGTTAGTTCACTGCTTATTTGTCTGAACTGCTTCAGAATGGCAGTGTGTTGTGTGTCATGTGTGACCTTGTACCACGTATATTGTTTCTGATACGTGCAATGACCTTTTGTAGGATCGGGTCTTTCAGAGTCTCCTCTTTAATCTATGTGAGTCATTGCTTTGGCTGTAGTGTGACGTGTCGTGAAGTTGACATACTCCTCTGCTACTTTTGCTGCCTGCGTGCTGTCACCTCTTTGCGTGGGTGGGGGATGACGGGACATGTAGTCGGCCGGGTTGTCAAGGGGGAACTGAGGGGAATGGCGTGTTCCTCCCGTGCGTTAAGTCCCCCTGGCGAAACTCGTCTCAGGTGAAGAGAAGCAGCTGGCGACTCCACGAGGAGACATGTGGTAGTCTGCAGCCCTCCCGGGCTCCGCAGAGGGTGTGGAGCAGCGACCGGGACGGCTCGGAAGAGTGGGGTAATAGCCTGGGTGTGTAAGATGGCGTCGTTCGACTTCCGACGTATGAGTACTTGCACAAGAACTTCCGGTCTGGTTTGTTGAGGGAAGAGATGGCGTTGTTTTACACTCGCTGTTTGCAGGACCTCCCTAAAACCACGGTCAACGATGTGCATCGCATCATGAGTGCTTCTTCGGTAGCCCATCATCATCATCATTATCATCATCAGTTCCGTAACCTACGATAGTCGTAGGAGCACAGCTGATGCCTCAATAACTCTCGGTTGAGCCATCATTGTGTTCCAGTAGGGGGAGTACCTGGTGGTCCCTATCTCCTCTCCAGGTATGGACGCCCGTTGGTTCACAGAGGAACTCATCCGCCCTTTAACAGGTTTTGTTTTTAGTCCTGCTGGGTGTCCACACACCCTCCTTACAACAACCCAAGTGTTGAAGTGGGGGTGCCGGTTTAGTCGCCGACGACCCGACGGCTGCAGTTTAACATCGTACCCAGGACCAGCTCAGACGAGCAAAAAAGAAAAGGGGTTTAAGATGTATATCTCGATCAAGCGCCAGAAGCACATGCAATGCGCATAGGTAGCAAACCTTAGGACACAAGCCACAATACTTGACATGGTAGTTTCGCATTGTATCGTCTGTACAGTTGTTAAAGTATAGCCCAGTACTTATAGCAATCTACTACGTGTGGGTGTGTGTGAGAGAGGCATGGTGGGGGGGGGGGCGGAGAGACGGAACAGGCGAGTTAATTTGGCAGAGGCAATTAAATGAAATGATACAAATCAGGCATATCTGGTGTAAAACCGAATGTCCTCATCGGAACCTGAAAATCGCCTCGGACTGAAGTTGGACTGTAGCTGGACGGTCTCGAGTTGTTTCTGGAGCACTTCTATTTGTTTCCTCACTGACTCGTTGTGGGCCAGGGCATCATCCAAAGCGGCAGGATTAGGAGCCACGCAGTAGCCGTGCTCTCGCAGGCAGCTGCTGACATCCATCTCATTATCAGAGGAGTCCAGAGCTGGGTGCGGGTTTGGAGTACTCATTCCACGCAAAGAGTGTGGGGACAGCTCCTTCTTGAGCCTCCTTAACACACCTGTAGCTGGCACAGCGAAATCACCCGCTTCGAAATGCCGACTACACACTCTTGTACTCTTGGTGACGGTAAATGCGTCCCTCCGAGTCTTGGCTAGCCACTTAGCTCTTTCCTGGCAGTGACAAGGGAATGAATGGAAACTTAAGGGAGAATTATAACGCGCCGAATTCGCACATTGTGGCGCACAACAGTGCTCAGCGCAGCCTGATTCATGGCGTTGATACTTGAACGCCCCTTTTTGCCCTGGTTGATTCATCTATTTTTCGGACGAAATTAAGATTTTGGACGGATAAGTTGGCAGCTAACTAATGATTCAGTAGGACGTAAGCATCCGGTTGTAACGGATGTTCTTATGCAAACAGACACCTGGAAGTTCCGCAGCGCGACATTAATGCACCGAGCCTATTGGTACGATTGGGGAGGGGAAAAAAAGGGGGGGATCAATGCTGGGGGATGTAAAGTGCATCACTATGCATCACTTCCGGTGCACCAGCGTGGGAATGTCGTCCAAGATAACATATTTAAAACTCCCGTATACTGCAAAATATACAGAGATTTACCTGGAGGTGACAGGCTTAATCAGCATTGTGTGAACTCGTTTGGCAAGGGCTTGAATGTCACGGACATTCATTTATATGTAAAAGTCCCACATTCTAGCTTTAATGCATTGACAGTACTATGACTTAGAAAAATAAACTTGAAAATACAATTGAGGTTCGCTTGACAAATTTTGGACTCTACTTGGGTATGGAGGACTTTGAAAGACAGAATTGGTAGGATGTAGTGGAGAGCATATGTGTGAACTGTCTTACTGGAAATGGCTGCTGCCCCGATTGTCATATAGAGGAAGGGCTCTGGTTGCCAATAATTTGGCTGTCTCAACGCTGTGGCACAGACATAGCCTCTTACCTCCACCCAGGGGCCTAACTGAAGAGGTACAAAAGACCATAATACATTTCTTCTGGTCTGGGCAGCAGTAGACACAGGAAGCTGGCCTATGCTCTCCAGTTGAGGAGTGGGGATGTGGCCCCACTCCAGACATCCCAGTCAGTGCTGTAGTGTTATGAGCTGAGACCAGTCTTCCTTCATTGCAGTTCAGCTGTGTCAAGCCATCGACACAGCAGGACTGCTATGAAGGAAGACTGGTTTGTTCAGATACAGCAAACAGCTGTTCTTGATAGGGCTGCAAGAGGCTGACATCAATGGTCTTGTGCCACTGTCAGTCCTGCAGGCATAGCATATCTTCCAAGCCAACAGAGAGCCCGGTGCTCCACCACAGATATACATTTTTTGAAGAGCTGTTGTTTTTTAACAGCTTCATTAAGGTGAGGACTTTGTCTTCAGCCAGTCTGCAGTCTGGTGGGAGGCTGTATCAACATAGGATACCTGTTGAAGGCCATACAGATGTCTGTGTATGTACTGGGGCAGATGGTGACAATTAGGTCATCCACGCTACTATCCCTTCCAGAGCACCTGAGGGCTACTACTACTTTTGGCTACTCCCGTTAGGGGGCGCCACAGCGGATCATCCATGTCTATCTCTTCCTGTCCTCTGCATCTTCCTCTGTCACACTAGCCATCTGCATATCCTCCCTCACCACATCCATAAACCTCCTCTTTGGCCTTCCCCTTTTCCTCTTGCCAGGCAGTTCAATGTTTAGCATCCTTATCCCAATATACCCAGCATCTCTCCACCGCACATGTCCAAACCATCTCAAGCTTGCCTCTCTTGCTTTGTGTCCAAACCGTCCAACCTGAGCCGTCCCTCCCAACGAAAATCTTTACATCTTCATCTCCGCCACCTCCAGCTCCGCCTCCTGTCTTTTTGTCAGTGCCACTGTCTCCAAACCATACAACATAGCTGGTCTCACAACCATCTTGTAAACCTCCCCTTTAACTCTTGCTGGTACCCTTCTGTCACAAATCACTCCTGACACTCTTCTCCACCCACTCCACCCTGCCTGCACTCTCTTCTTCACCTCTCTTCCACAATCCCCATTACTTTGAACAGTTGACTCCAAGTATTTAAACTCATCCACATTTGTCACCTCTACTCCTTGCATCCTGACCATTCCACTGTCCTCCCTCTCATTGACGCATAGGTATTCCATCTTGCTCCTGCTGATTTTCATTCCTCTTCTCTCCAGTGCATACCTCCACCTCTCCAGGCTCTCCTCCACCTGCACCCTACTCTCACTACTGATCACAATGTCATCTGCAAACATCGTAGTCCACGGAGACTCCTGCCTGATCTCGTCCATCAACCTGTCCATCACCATTGCAAACAAGAAAGGGCTCAGAGCCGATCCTTGATGTAATCCCACCCCCACCTTGAAACCCATCTGTCATTCCAACCGCACACCTCACCATTGTCACACTTCCCTCATACATATCCTGCACCACTCCTACATACTTCTCTGCCACTCCCAACTTCCTCATACAATACCACACCTCCTCTCTCGGCAGCCTGTCATATGCTTTCTCTAAATCCACAAAGACACAATGTAACTCCTTCTGGCCTTCTCTATACGTCTCCATCAACATTCTCAAAGCAACATCACATCTGTAGTATGCTTTCATGGCATGAAACCATACTGCTGCTCACTAATCATCACCTCTTCTCAACCTACTCTTTCCCATATCGTCATGCTGTGGCTGATCAACTTTATACCTCTGTAGTTACTACAACTCTGCAGATCACCATTATTCTTGAAAATTGGTACCAGTATGTGTCTTTTTCACTCCTCGGGCATCCTCTCACTTTCCAAGATTGTGTTAAACAATCTGGACAAGAACTCCACTGCAATCACTCCTTAACACTTCCGTGCCTCCACTGGGCGGCACCGTGACCCAGCGGTTAGCGCTGTCGCCTCACAGCAAGATGGTCCTCGGTTCAAACCCTGGGGTTGTCCAAACTTGGGGGGGTCATCCCAGGTCGACCTCTGTGTGGAGTTTTCATGTTCTCCCCGTGTCTGCGGTGGGGTTTCTCCAGGTTCTCTGGTTTCCCCCACCGCCAAAAAGGCATGCATGTCAGGATTAATACTCCTGTTTGTGCCCCTGACTGGAGTTGGTCCCCGGGCGCTGCACTAGCAGCTGCCCACTGCTCCTAGCTACACCGCTAGGGTGGGTTAAATGCAGAGAAAGAATTTTCCCACGGGGATCAATGAAAGTAGTAAAAAAAAAGAAAAGAGAAGAAAAAAAAAAGTATGTCATTTAGACTAACTGCCTTTCCGCTCCTCATCGTCTTCATAGCTGATCTCACTTCCTCCTTGCTAGGCCACCACACTTACTGGTTCACTACCCCCACATCAGCCAACCTTTGCGCTCTCTCTCTCTCTCTCTCTCTTTTGAGCACCTCAAAATTCCCCTTCTCGAACCCACTACAGCCCCATCGTGTATCAAGTATTATTATCCATCACTGTTAACAGTCATTCATCATCATTACTGTCACATAACACACATTCTACACACAGGCACACGCGGCACAATACAACCTGTAGTATAAGCGACACATAACACCATATTTTTGTTCTGTCCAAATGTGACCATACATCTGCGGGACGATTAGCACGGCTTCTTATTACTTATTGTTTAACCTTTCACCGGCACGAGGGCCGTAAAGTGGCACCGCTCAAACTCGCGGCGGAGAAACCTCTGCGCGAAGCGCCGCGCGCCGTCACGAGACTACAAGTCCCAGCAGCCCGGCGAACGATGACGAGCCGGCGGCGGAGCACAGTTTTTACTGCAGCGCGGATCGGAGCGGAGCAAAGGTGTCTCCACAACAGGCTGGATTATTATCTCCCACCACAACGTGACGACCCACTGTAACCCTTCTTCTTCTTCTTCTTCTCTTCTTTTATCAGCCTTCGCTGCAGAAGTCATCGCCGACCATGGGTAACGGCATCAACAAGGTACGACTTCACCTGGCTGTGCATGCCTCCAGCAAAGTGAAGTTTTCTCACCGGCGCTCCTCGCCGTCGTCCCCTTAAATCCAGTAAGACTGTCCCCAGGTTTTGGGGGGAACGGGTTTTTATAACAGGGGTGCGCTCTCTGCAGGAGTGTAAACGTGTTGTCTGCAGACGGGGGGAAATGACTTCAGCTCACGCTACCGTGCATGGCTCGGTACCGCCAAGTAAAAAAAGTAGATGCTCCTCCTCATGCAGGTCTCATGTGGTCTTGATGATACCGACGATCCGATATACGTCCAGTTTGAATTACTGCAAACGTGGCTCGGTTTTTTTTTTTAACAAATCAGTGTTGGCGTAGCGATCCTTTAAAAGCATCTTCCAACTTTGCCCGCCGTCTAGTGTTACAACTCACTTCACCCGGTCCGTAATGCCACCCTGCTGGGGGGGGGGGGCACGGGGAGGGGGGCACACGCGCACATTTTCATCTATCTAGATAGATTCTCAGAGTCACGGGGTGGCTCCGTGATACCCAATACTCCAGTATGATTACGTGTTATCCCCCTGTACATTGGGGGGGGGAGGGGGAGGGGGGGCATCTCGTGTCATTTGTTTGAGCTCACTCAGCTGTCGTGCTGTTCTTCTAAATATATACCGTGTCACCATTTCGACAAGGATGCTTGTCAAGTGTCTCTGGGCATACGTGCGTGACTGTTTTCTCCCGTAGGTCCTGCCCGACTTGTATTTGGGGAATTTCAAAGGTGAGCGCAGGCTTCATTATTCATAATTTCCGAATTATTCCTCTTGGACTCGTGCATGAAAATCGCACAGGTCTTCACGGTTTGGTTTCGATGCTGTCTGTATCTCAGATGCAAGAGACCGAGAGCAGCTGGCAAGAAACAACATCACGCACATTCTGTCCATCCACGATAGTGCGGCGCCTATCCTGCAGGTAAGAAGCTGTCCGTGGCCCCTTGTTATATCTAACAACTTGGCCCCCACAGTTGTTCCCTTATACGCTATGCGTGAGTGTCTTGAGTAATCAACTGTTAAGTGTACAACTTCAGTTTCTGACTTCCCTCCGTTCACTGGGTTGAATATGAAAACGTGCGTGGAAATGGTTCGACCCCTGAGGCCACGACGGTGCAGCAACAGCTGACAAAAGCTCTGGAAAAAGTCCTTGGACCAGTCTGTCTGGTAATTCAGGGAGCGCTGCCGTAACGTTTGCTAACGCCGAAGCAAGCCACTTCCTGCACAAACAGTGCTCATTCCTGAATGAGGACACAATAAAGCAGAAACAGTGAGTCTCTTGTTCCCCTGCTGCTGCTGCAGCACCATTACATGCACCAAGCAACAACAGTTGGTATGGGCAGTGTTTTGGGTTGTTGTTGCGTGGGCTGGGGAGAGTAGGCTGAGGGTAAGCCGAGAGTAGGCGGCAGCTCTCGCCTCAGACAGTGTGGACTCTGATCTTTATTTCATATTAACGGTGCAGTTTCCCTAGTTTCCCGGTTTGCTGAACTCAGAGAGCGGCTTGCGTCGCTGTATATCAGTTCAGCGGTCCGTGGGGAAACTAACGAGGCTGACCGCTGATAAACCTGTAAATTGTCATCACCGTACGTATGATACAGCGTATGTCTGTGCTCTGCTGCCGGCAATGTGTATTGGCAAGACGAGGGTCCATTTGTGTGGCACGGTGGCCCAGTGGTTAGCGCTGGTTCCTCACAGCAAGAAGGTGCCGGGTTTGAACCCCGCGGTTGTCCAACCTTGGGGGTCCTCCCAGGTGGTCCTCCGTGTGGAGTTTGCATGTTCTCTCCCGTGTCGGCGGTGGGTTTCCTCCGGGTGCTCCGGTTTCCCCCCCACAATCTAAAAGACATGCATGTTAGGGTTAATACTCCTGTCTGTGCCCCTGACCGAGGCATGGCAAGGCGAACTGGAGGTGGTCCCCGGGTGCTGGAGGGCGGCTGCCCACTGCTCCTAGCTACACAGCTAGGATGGGTTAAATGCAGAGAAGAATTTCCCTACGGTGATCAATAGAGTATAGCAAAATCAAAAAAATCATTTTGCAAAAAAGTTGAGTGTGAGGATGAGCAGCGATCCTACCTGCTACAATGATCTGTCATGTTAATGGTGCCTTACTGGTAATGGTGCCTTACTGGTATGTGATGCATTAGTGCAGGCGCGATCATGAGATTGTCAACGGGTAACTAGCGTCCTTTGTCCCGCAGGAGATGACCTATCTATGCATTTCAGCAGCCGACCTGCCCACACAAAATCTGTAAGTACCCAAATGTGCAGTACAGCAGCCCAGAGCAGAACGACAGACTGAACCAGAGAGCAGCGGCTCCATTCGAGACTGCACTGTGTAGGCGGCTGACATTCGTTTTCTTCACTGTAATGCGAAAATTATATGCTTTCACAAGCTTGCCATTTTGCTGAGAACCAAATCTCTGAAAAGATCACATAAAACTCGCGGATTCAGCCATGGGTGTATTTTTTTTTAAATTAATTAATTGATTTTTTTATACACATGCACCGACACACCTGCAGACCCTATACGTGCACACAAGGTCCTTTAATGCAGTGAGCCAAATAGGGCTAGAACAGTCATTGCCCTTACACTAACTCCTCCATTACTATTGCTTGTAAAATGGGGATACATTTACACACACACACACACACACACACACACACACACACACACACACACACACACACACACACACACACACATCTTTTGTTGCAAAATTCATTCTGCTGGAGGTCTAGAATTTGAGCAGGAAGGAAGTCTCTCTGCTCTTGCTTTGCAGCTTAAGTATGATGGTCGGTGCTGTGCCTCTATTTTTACTGATGTCTGTGGTTCAGTAACAGTTGCACATGCAAAGCTATTATGCACATGCACACTCGCATATATGCACCGACATGCCCCTGTCCCCTTTAGAACCCTGGGCACCTTATTCCTCCTCAGCATAGAAGTAGTGTGTCAAACCTCCACATACCCTCTTCCTGGTCCTGCTAGGATGAGAAGTGGATGTGCCATAGGGCCCAGACACACCAAACCGACTAGCGGCGATGAAGGGTGACTGTTGCGTCGCCTCACGTCGCCTGCTGTCTGGGCCAAAAAGTAAGCACTTGAACACACCGCAAAGACTACAGCTGACGGCCCTGATTCGCTAGCTTAGCTCTGATTCGCTAAGCTGAACAGCCAATCAGAGTGATCTGTCTCACTGACGCGCTCCGCCGATTCAACATGCGAATCGGCCAAAAAGATGCCGACAGGGGTCCGACGGTGCGGGACACACCGCAAAAACTAGGGTCACTGACGGCCAACTGTCAGCCTGGTGTGTCAGGGCCCTTACAAGTCAAGCACGATTACACGGTCCCATGTGCATACACACACACACACACACACACACACACACACACACACACACACACACACACACACACACACACACCATACCCCCTCCTCCATCTTAGTTTTAGGACTCTATGGGAATTATGATCATCTCTTTTTGTATAATTGTCAATATTTTCAAACGGGGTCACCTTGTGCTCATATTACAGTACACTCACTGCTATTACTGTCTTGCAATGTTATTATTTGACCATGAGCTATTATAACAAGCATTTTTGTCCTCCACAGGACTCAGTACTTCAAACAAAGCATAATGTTCATGCACGAGTCGCGCCTAAAAGGAGAGGGCTGCCTGGTTCACTGGTGAGCGAGACTGCATGTTGGATCTGTAGAGGGTTAATTCATAGCGTGTTGGGTCTGTAGAGGGTTAACTCATAGCATGTTGGATCTGTAGAGGGTTAACTCATAGCATGTTGGATCTGTAGAGGGTTAATTCATAGCATGTTGGATCTGTAGAGGGTTAACTCATAGCATGTTGGATCTGTAGAGGGTTAACTCGTAGCGTGTTGGGTCTGTAGAGGGTTAATTCATAGCATGTTGGCTCTGTAGAGGGTTAACTCATAGCGTGTTGGGTCTGTAGAGGGTTAACTCATAGCATGTTGGGTCTGTAGAGGGTTAACTCATAGCGTGTTGGGTCTGTAGAGGGTTAACTCATAGCATGTTGGCTCTGTAGAGGGTTAACTCATAGCGTGTTGGGTCTGTAGAGGGTTAACTCATAGCATGTTGGCTCTGTAGAGGGTTAACTCATAGCGTGTTGGGTCTGTAGAGGGTTAATTCATAGCGTGTTGGGTCTGTAGAGGGTTAATTCATAGCATGTTGGTTCTGTAGAGGGTTAATTCATAGTGTGTTGGTTCTGTAGAGGGTTAATTCATAGTATGTTGGCTAAGTAGAGGGTTAATTCATAGCATGTTGGCTATGTAGAGGGTTAATTAATAGCATGTTGGATCTGTAGAGGGTTAATTCATAGCATGTTGGATCTGTAGAGGGTTAATTCATAGCATGTTGGTTATGTAGAGGGTTAATTCTTAGCATGAAGGCTATGTAGAGGGTTAATTCATAGTGTGTTGGTTCTGTAGAGGGTTAATTCATAGTATGTTGGCTATGTAGAGGGTTAATTCATAGCATGTTGGTTCTGTAGAGGGTTAATTCATAGCATGTTGGCTATGTAGAGGGTTAATTCATAGCATGTTGGATCTGTAGAGGATTAATTCATAGCATGTTGGTTATGTAGAGGGTTAATTCATAGCATGTTGGGTCTGTAGAGGGTTAATTCATAGCATGTTGGATCTGTAGAGGGTTAATTCATAGCATGTTGGATCTGTAGAGGGTTAATTCATAGCATGTTGGATCTGTAGAGGGTTAATTCGTAGCATGTTGGATCTGTAGAGGGTTAATTCATAGCATGTTGGATCTGTAGAGGGTTAATTCGTAGCATGTTGGCTCTGTAGAGGGTTAATTCATAGCATGCTGGCTATGTAGAGGGTTAATTCAAAGCGTGTTGTGTCTGTAGAGGGTTAATTCATAGAAGGTCCTCACACCCAAGGAGAGATGCTGGTTAAGTAATAAACTCAAGACCAAATTGATTTCATTCTATCCTGGAATCTATTCGTAGAGAGTAGCAAAATAAATGTTATGCCGGCGCTGAAGAATTGTGATACCAGGTGCACACAAGTCAACTCATGTGTGACTGTTCCCAGCAGATGAGATTAATAGTTAAGCAAAAGGCTATTTCTGAACTTCCCCAAACACAACAACAAACACTGTAATCTGAACAATTTGTGTTTGTGTAGTTTGTTGATGGCCTTGCACGTGATGGGGCAGACTATCTGCTGAGGCTAAGGGTCTTCTCAGACATGGAGAGGAAGATGTGGGTCTTTCTCAGGTTAGTTTAGGCAGAACTTTCTCGATTCGTCTTTGGGGTATGCCAACAAAGGAGAAGGCTCTGCATGAGCCATTTGTCAAATTGGTGTTTACTGGTTCAGATGTTATGGAAAATTTGTTTTTTGGGACTATAAAATTGAGCGCACACGCAGCAGTATACGTTTTGAAACATCAACTAATTTGAAAAGAACACAGAGCATTTCACACTTAATGACAGATTTTAATGATGTTTTGACACTAGTGTGAATGGTTCCATGACAAATTGGACAAAGATGGGGTGACACACACAAGATTTTAATCTTGCTGCTTCTTCACACATCACGGATGTCTGCTAGCCTCATTGCAACTTGTGATTTCCAGTGACGCCAAGCAAAAAGTGGTGTGCAGCAAATTGCAGCTTTCTTCACTAGTGAAACTAATGCCCCTTTTATTTTCCACTACACGGTACCGGCTCAACTCGACTCGACTCAACTCGCAGAGTGTCGTTTTCCATCACCGTAACAGTACCCCCTCAGTGTAGCTGGTCTGCATTGGTTTTGGTACCGGCTCCAGTTTTTTTGGAACCTCGACAAAGGTGGTACCAGAAAAGTGGTAACAGTTACCAAAATGCCGGTACTTCCCAGTAATGGAAAACGAAGGTTGAGTCGAGTTGAGCCAGTACCATGTAGTGGAGAAGGGACATAAGTGACCTCTTCAGTCTCAGCTGACTGCAGGTACCCCCACCCTTATAAACAACACGACCGAAACCAACGATCAGTTTCATATGCAAATATGAAACTGGAAACAAACATTCCCAAACATTCATATGTGATTCATATAGTAAATAAATAAATATTAAATAATAATAATAATAAATAAATAAATAAATAAAATTATAATATTAAATAAATGTAATACTTAATATATTATTTATTCATTTAAATATAAATATATTAAATTATAATATTAAATAAATATAAATAACAATAATAATTACTAAATAATTAAATAAATAACATAATAAAAAAATCATAATTTTCCATTAAAATGGAAATTATGACTCAACTCAACGAAAAAAAAAAAGATCACAAGTGCTTGTGGATGATCTCTGTGCATCCTTTTTCAGAGTTTCCATTTTCACTTTGGCCTTACGTCACTGTAAACTGAGCTCTAATTAGCTGCTGGAGGTCTCAACTCTGGAAAAAAAAGCACTGATCCCCACAAACTAAAGGGCTCACTCAGGACCAATGCAGATGTTTGGTCCTGAATATAAAACGTGCTTGACGCTACTGAGTCAATTCAGATTGGTTTGGGAGGCGGTCAAACTGGTCAAGGGTTGCTCTGTAAACCCCTCACACTAACAGATTATGTTAGCCAGCTGTCAGTCACAGTCAAGCCACTGTGCTGATCAACCATCAGTTCCAAGAGAGAAGACCACCAAGGGTGCTGCAGATCCAGATTTATTTTTTTTTTTACAAAATAGCCAAAAACAAATTTGTAGACCATAGTTAATTCACAAAAATGAAAATATAATTTTCCATCCATCCATCCATTATCCAAACCGCTTATCCTGCTCTCAGGGTTGCAGGATGCTGGAGCCTATCCCAGCAGTCATTAGGCAGCAGGTGGGGAGACACCCTGGACAGGCCGCCAGGTCATCACAGGGCAATAATCTTAAAACTTTGAAAATCCACATTGACACATTTTGCAAATTGATTTAGAACTTTTACACATTATTGGCTGATTTGTTATTTAGAATGCGCATGAATGGTTTTGCTCCATATACTGGGCGGCATGGTGGCCTGGGTGTCATGATGGATTAGTGGTTAGCGTCGTGGCCGAACAGCAAGAGAGCTGGGTTCGATGCCAGCTGCTCCATGTGGAGTTTGCATGTCCTCTCTGTGTTTGTGTGGGTTTCCTCTCACAGTCAAAAGACATGCATGTTAAGTGAACTGGAGAATCTAAATCGCCAGTGGGCATGGCTAACGCTGTGCTGCTCCTCATGCAGAACATGTAGGTGGCAAAATGACTAAATGCTGTCTTGATGCATGCTCAATAATCCAGGTAAGGAAATCAAAGTAATGGATTTATTGAGAGAAAGGTTTCATCATCATCTAAGTGACCTCTTCAGTCTCAACTGACTGCAGGTATCCCCACCCTTATAAACAACACAGTGACATCTCGACCTAAACCAACGACCGGTTTCATATGCAAATATGGGCGTGACTACTAACTAGAGTTTCAATGGCTGTGTGTACTATTCACAGAGGACTGGGGAATGTTTGCAATCACAGCATTGTAAGATGCTAAATGTCATAAACTAATCAATGCTGTGGCAGTAAAAGGATTGATATGGTTTAACTAACTTTCCAAAATCCATTTAAAAGAAAGGATTTATTTGCAGATGATGAAATACATCATTGCAATAAATTGAGCGGCACGGCAGTGCAGTAGTTAGCACGGTCGCCTCACAGCAAGAAGGTCCTGGGTTCAAGCCCTGGGGTAGTCCAACCTTGAGGGTCATCTCGGGTTGTCCTCTGTGTGGAGTTTGCATGTTCTCCCCATGTCTGCGTGGGTTTCCTCCGGTTTCCTCCCACAGTCCAAAGACATGTAGGTCAGCTAAATAGGAGAGACTAAATTGTCCCTAGGTGTGAATGTTTGTGTGTGTGGGCCCTATCCAGGGTGTCTCCCCGCCTGCTGCCCAATGACTGCTGGGATAGGCTCCAACATCCCCGCGACCCCGAGAGCAGGATAAGCAGTTTGGATAATGGATGGATGAATGGATGAAATTTATCTGAAAAATTTGGATTGTAGTGCATTTTTGGGGGTTGTTCTCCACTTTGTAGGTTATTTTTATTAGTCCCAAGGATTCGTCCATAAGATGCTGGGAGCAGGTTGTTGGTGTGGTGAAGGAATGGGAGATAAATATATCAAAATTCACTATCTGGCAATCTCCAGAATGAATAAAAAATATTGCTCTCATATGAAACTCCCCATTAGCCAGATCAGATATGGCTTTGCATTCTTCTTTCGATGTTTGTCATCTCGACTGCCACTGCATATGCAGCTCAAAGTGTGCAGCTCAATATAGGCTAGCACAGGGTGTACACATTACAGTATGGGCTCTACCAATCTCCAGACGAGCACATGAATATGGTGGAGTAACAGTCAATATCTTAAGCCTTGTTTTACTTTGTTTTTCTCATATCTCACTGTTGATCTTTAACGTTCTCTCTGGCAGTCTGGCAGGCGTGTCCCGTAGTGTCACCTTGGTGGTGGCCTACATCATGACAGTGACTGGACTGGGCTGGCAGGAGGCACTGGCTGCAGTGAGGGTGGCACGGCCCTGCGCCGGCCCCAACGTGGGCTTCCAGCGCCAACTCCAGGAGTTTGAGGCTACTCAAGCTGAACAGGTCAGTACCGTGACAGAGATGGTACCAGCAGGGTACCAGCTCAGAAGCAGAACTAGTTTATACTACATAGATACATACACACACCGATCAGCCAAAACACCCCCTTCTGCTGCCAAAACAACTCTCACCCATTAAGGCATGGATTCCACAGACCTCTGAAGGTGTCTTGTGGTATCTGGCACCAAGATGTTGGCAGCAGATCCTTTAAGACCTGTAAGTTGCAAGGTAGGGTCTCCATGCATTGGACTTGTTTTCCGGCACATCCCTCAGATGCTCAGTTGGATTGAGATCTGGGGAATTTGGAGGCCAAGGCAACACCTTGAACTCTTGTCATGTTCCTCAAACCATTCCTGAACAATTTCTGCAGTATCCTGCTGAAAGAGGCCGCTGCCATCAGGGAATACCCTTCCCATGAAGGGGTGTACCTGGCCTGCAACAGTATTTAGGTAGAATGTACGTGTCAAAAGTACCATCAACGTGAATGCCAGGACCCAAGGTTTCCCAACAGAACATTGCCCAGAGCATCACACTACCTCTGCCGGCTTGACTTCTTCCCATAGTGCATCCTGGTGCCATCTCTTCCTCAGGCAAACGATGCACACACACCCGGCCGTCCACATGATGTAAAAGAAAATGTGATTCATCACACCAGGCCACCTTCTTACACTGCTCCATTGTCTGGTTTGGATGCTCACGTGCTCATTGTAGGCACTTTCAGCGGTGGACAGGGGTCATCATAGGCACTCTGACCAGTCTGCGGTTACACAGACCCATACGCAGCAAGCTGCAATGCACCATGTGGCCTGACACCTGTCTATCATAGCCAGCATTAACTTTTTCAGCAGATCAGATCGGACCAGACAGGCTAGCCTTCGCTCGCTATGCACATTAATGAGGCTTGGGCGCCCATGATCCTGTTGCTGGATGACCGGTTGTTTTTCCTCGAGCCACTTGACCTGGCATTTCTGAGATGCTCTGACCCAGTCGTCTAGCCATCACAATCTGGCCCTTGTCAAAGTCACTCAGATCCTTACGCTTGCCCATTTTTCCTGCTTCCAACACATCAACTTCAAGAACTGACTGTTCATTTGCTGCTTCCTAATATAGCCCACCCCGTGACCCCCGTGACAGGTGCCAATGTAACAAGATAATCATAATAATTGTTAATAATAATTCACTTAGCTGTCAGTGCTTTTAATGTTTTGGCTGATCAGTGCATATATATATATATATATATATATGTGTGTGTGTGTGTGTGTGTATGTATGTATGTATGTATGTATGTATATATGTACGTATATATATATATATATTAGTGGAAATAAAAAATCCACACACCCCTGTTAAAATAGCAGGTTTTTGTGATGTCAAAAAATAAAACCAAGATAAATTGTCAACTATTTCCACTTTTTAAAAAAAAATTACAACCTAGGGGAAGAAAAGTGGAAAAACTAGGGAAGCATAATGCATTCACTTGATGAGAAAACCATGTTTGCTGTTTTTGTGAATTAATGAGATTATCATCTCAGTGTTCTGACAAAAGTTTTCATGTGAAAACATCTGCCTTGTTTCTCTGAATCACTGCGATACTTCAGAATCCCAAGAGAAGCGCTTGTTTACTTGAGAGCTCGATTTCCTGGAAGCAGACGTGTCCCGCCTATTTAGTTTAACCCAGTTTTATGTTGGGTTGAGATATTGGGGGACGGGGGGCTACTCGTGTCAGAGGGTCAGGTTGGTTGGCAGCAGAACCCTTCCGTGTCTCGTTAATTTAGAAAAATGGAGAATATTTTTTTTTCTTCCATGAAAACTTTTCTCACAATTCTGAGATGATAGTCGAGTTAATTCAGAAAAACAGAGCAAACGTTTTTTCCCTCAAGTGAATGCATTATCCATCCATCCATCCATCCATCCATTATCCAAGCTGCTTATCCCAATTGAGGTCGCGGGATGCTGGAGCCTATCCCAGCAGTCATTGGGCAGCAGGCCCAATCAGAAACGTTTTAGGGAAAAAAATAAAAATAAAAAACTTACAATAAATAACATGGTTTCATAAGTGTGCAACCCCTAAACTAATACTTTATAGAAGCTCCTTTTGAATCTATGACAGCACTCAGTCTTTTTGGCTAAGAGTCTGTCAGCTTGGCACATCTTGTCTTGGCAATATTTTCCCTCTTCCTTGTAAAAACGCTCTAGAGCCGTCAAACTGCGAGGGCGTCACGTAAGCACAGCCCTCTTCAGGACTTTCTACTGGATTCAGGTCTGGGCTCTGGCTGGGCCATTCCAAATCGCTGATCTTCTTTTGGTGAAGCCATTCCTTTGTTGATCTGGATGTATGCTTTGGGTCACTGTGGTGCTGAAAGGTGAAACTCCTCTTCATCCTCAGCTTTCTAGCAGACGCCTGAAGGTTTCACCCCAAAATCAACTGGTATTTGGAGCTATTCGTGACTCCCCCTATCTGGAGTAAAGCCCCAGTTCTGGCTGAAGAAGAGCAGCCCCAGAGCCTGACACTCTCACCGCCATGCTTCACCGCGGGTATGCTGTTCAGCTGCTGATGTGCTGTGTTGGGTTTGGGCCAAACACACCTTTTGGAATTATGGCCAAAACGTTCAGCCTCGGTCTCATCACACCACGACACATTTTTCCACGTGGTTTTGGGAGACTGGATGTAGGGGAGAACCGGGTCAAAAGTAACATGAGACAAACGTAACACGGCGATTATCTCCGAGCCCATGCAAGTCTGACACGTCTAACTGCATCAGCATGTACAGTACGCAACACTTTCCAGAACCGCAAAAAACCTCGTGGCTACATCATACTCTTACGGAGTTATACCTGAAAAGCTATGTTCTATCACGGTAGGTAAATTCACTCTAGCAGTACTTTTTTTTTAATGACATGTTGTGTGTATTGTTTCCTGTGTCAGTCATGACCATTTGACAGATTATTTAGTAGTGACACATCCGGAAGTTTCCTGTGTCAGACTTTTGCAGCATAGAAGCAACACAGGTTTGACTGTCAGGAGTCATCGTTGAGACGAAAGTAACACCGTGATTCTTTCACCTCATCTATAACACAATCACGCCATGTGTTACAGCATTTATCAAGACATGTGTACGTCACACCTGTGATAATGAATCAAGACAATGTGTTAATAATACTGTAATACATCACTGATTGTTAGGCCTTATGTTCCAAAGATGAAACTTAATATTTCTTCAAGATAAAGGACATATGTGTCAAGGTAAAGGACATATTTTTCAAGGTAAAGGGCATATGTGTCAAGATAAAGGACATATGTTTCAAGGTAAAGGACATATGTGTCAAGATAAAGGACATATGTTTCAAGGTAAAGGACATATGTGTCAAGATAAAGGACGTATGTGTCAAAGTAAAGGACATATGTTTCAAGGTAAAGGACTATGTGTCAAGATAAAGGACATATGTTTCAAGGTAAAGGACGTATGTGTCAAGATAAAGGACGTATGTGTCAAGATAAAGGACGTATGTGTCAAGGTAAAGGACATGTTTCAAGATAAAGGACATATGTGTCAAGGTAAAGGACGTATGTGTCAAGATAAAGGACATATGTTTCAAGGTAAAGGACGTATGTGTCAAGATAAAGGACATATGTTTCAAGGTAAAGGACATATGTTTCAAGATAAAGAACATGTGTCAAGATAAAGGACGTATGTTTCAAGGTAAAGGACATATGGGTCAAGGTAAAGGACATATGGGTCAAGGTAAAGGACATATGTTTCAAGGTAAAGGACATATGTTTCAAGATAAAGAACATGTGTCAAGATAAAGGACGTATGTTTCAAGGTAAAGTACATATGGGTCAAGGTAAAGGACATATGGGTCAAGGTAAAGGACATATGTTTCAAGGTAAAGGACGTATGTGTCAAGATAAAGGACATATGTTTCAAGGTAAAGGACATATGTTTCAAGATAAATGACGTATGTGTCAAGGTAAAGGACATATGTTTCAAGATAAAGGACATATGTGTCAAGATAAAGGACATATGTTTCAAGATAAAGGGCATATGTGTCAAGATAAAGGACATATTTTTCAAGGTAAAGGACATATGTTTCAAGGTAAAGGACATATGTTTCACGATAAAAGACACGTGTCAAGATAAAGGATGTATGTGTCAAGGTAAAGGACATATTTTTCAAGGTAAAGGACATATGTTTCAAGGTAAAGGACATATGTTTCACGATAAAAGACACGTGTCAAGATAAAGGACGTATGTGTCAAGGTAAAGGACATCTGTTTGCAATTACACATTCACAAGGATGTCAGACTTTTTAATAAAAGCAAGAACAATATGAACAATTCAGGGTTATATAGTTGTGTTACTTTTGAGTTAAAAGTGTGTTACTTTGGCGTCTGGGTAGCGTAGCGGTCTAGTCCATTGCCTACCGGGCGTCCCTACAGACACAACTGGCCGTGTCTGCGGGTGGGAAGCTGGATGTGGGTATGTGTCCTGGTTGCTGCACTAGCGCCTCTTCTGGTCGGTCGGGGCGCCTGTTCGGGGGGAAGGGGGGGGAATAGCGTGATCCTCCCATGTGCTACGTCCTCCTGGTGAAACTCCTCACTGTCAGGTGAAAAGAAGCGGCTGGCGACTCCACACGTATGGGAGGAGACATGTGGTAGTCTGCAGCCCTCCCCGGATCGGCAGAGGGGGTGGAGCAGCGACCGGGCCGGCTCGGCAGAGTGGGGTAATTGGCCAAGTACAATTGGGGAGAAATCCACCATTATCAAAAGGTAAACTGATTTTCTGTGTTTGTAGGTTCGAGAGTGGCTGCAGAAGGAATACAAAGACAACCCCTTCAACGATGAGGTCGACATCCGCATCTTGCTCACCGGGGGCGCCAAAGTCGATAGCGGGGAGAATGAGGTACAGGCATCACCCCCACATGGAGGCACCTGAGGATCCTCCATGTCATGGCCTGGAGGTCTGCACTACCAGATGATTCTATCCTTGACCTATTTTGGAGGTCTTTGTCTACTCTGCTTCGGACCAGATGTCTGTTGTAACGCGTCTCCACAGGAAAGACTGCCCCCCCCCCTAATTTATGACCGTCATGTACAGTGTTGTTTTGTTGGGTTTTTATATCATTTATATTATTATGTCATATGTTCAGTAATAAAAGGAAGAAAGTCTCTGTTTAATTAATGAAGTTGTCAGTAGTTGTTGGTCTGTCGCATTTGGTGTTATTATGGGTCATTCAGTACCCCATGTATTTCCTGGCGCTCTTCCTGTTTGTCAGCTTTGCAAAAGCAGGTCGTGCGTGGCAGGTCGTGCATTTCATCTTCTTGTATCGCAGCTGGGGTCTCATGGTTTGCTCTTCTCTTTCTTTTTTTTCATGTTCAGAGCCTCTACAGTTTGAAATATGTTTCTGTACAATCACCGTTGTGTTCAAAGGAATTGAATCGAGTGCAACTCAGATATCCTCTTTGGAGAGGATAAATATCTGAGTGTCATCAGCAGCCAGTCAGACTAGCTTGGTCTAGTCAGAAAGGCACGAAGTGAGGAAGCCTCTTGGACGAGAGGCGAAACGTCTTCACGGATATATACCAAGTCCAGTTGTACTCGATTCACCTCCTTTGGAGAACCATGACCCGGATGAACGAGAACATTCACAGACAATCCCCATTGTGAGATCTGGGGTACTGTTGCAGACAGCAGGGCGGTGCACATCGATGGCCACTAGGGGGCAGCCATACTGTCAAGCAACATTTACTAACTGAAGTCAATCTTTCCCTCAGAGAATCTTTGGTTTATCACGTCCCATCCATCCATCCTCCAACCCGCTTATCCTGCTCTCAGGGTCGCGGGGATGCTGGAGCCTATCCCAGCAGTCACTGGGCGGCAGGCGGGGAGACACCCTGGACAGGCCGCCAGGCCATCACAGTGCACACACACACACACACACACTTTTGATGCGGATCATAGTCTGGAAAACTGTTCCATCCTTCACCGTTGACTGCATCGCTCGCCGGGTGTCATGAGGGGGTTTTGTATCCCCCAAAACAGCCCCATTTGCACCCCATCTATCCGTGGCACGGATTCAGTTAAAGTGGACCTGGGTTATCACATGTCCATTTTTTTAAAGCTATTTTTTTAGACGTGGTTCAGAAAAGGATGGGAACAGGTGGAAAGACACGCGCTTTGTGTGCTACAGTAAGTAGCCTGTTTGAAAACAAAACAATCAAAAAATAGAAAACATAAGACGGAAAACATAATCAGATAACAAAGAAAACATAACCCTCCGGGCAGCTAGACAAACAAGGCGGAAACAGGCAGCCAAGAAATACAACCTGGATCCGGTGCCAACATGATTGATAAACGCACCATTAAATGCCACAACATAATGCCCTCTTATAAGACGCCGATTTGTTCCATTTATGTTGTTTTATTGTGTTTACTCTGTGTATTGTCTAGAGCAGTGGTTCTCAACGTTTTTGGGGTCCTGGACCCCCTGCGTATTTTTGATCTACCCTGAGGACCCCTCCACCTGATCTTGGGGGAGGGGGGTTGCAATTTGATAGAAACAGTAGAAACTGCATTTTAAATTGCATTACAGCATTTATTCACTCTTTGGGGCAAAAATAAGAGCTTTCAGTTGTAACTTAGATATAGTTAACAAAACAGAATTCTTATGCAGTAACTTTCAGATATATGTAACAAAACAGAATAGGTATTCAGTAACTTTCAGATATATGTAACAAAACAGAATATGTATTCAGTAACTTTCAGATATATGTAACAAAAGAGAATTTTTATGCAGTAACTTTCAGATATATGTAACAACACAGAATATGTATTCAGTAACTTTCAGATATATGTAACAAAACAGAATATGTATTCAGTAACTTTCAGATATATGTAACAAAAGAGAATTTTTATGCAGTAACTTTTAACAATGCAAACGGGAGCGAGATCTCTTATTAAAATACAATAAATTACACTTGTGAAACAGATGTAATTAGGGAAAAAAGTCCTGTCACCCTTTATAGTTTAGGTAGATAAAGGTCTCAGTCACATTTGAGTAAAATAATCCTATTTCTATAAATGCCATAGGATCTTTTTTTTTTAAAAGATATTTTAATTTCACGGACCCCTTGCAAGTACACCACGGACCACTAGGGGCCCGCTGACCCCCGGTTGAGAAACACTGCTCTAGGGTTTGTCTTTGTTATGGACCCTGAGTCTGCAATAAAGTTTGGAATTGAACTGAACAATCACAAAATATTAAATGGTGAATATGTTTGTTTTCCCCATATCTATGTATGGGATACATGTTTTGTTTTGGGGGGGGGGTGCAAAATTTGGCACCACGTTCCCACAACAGGCCAACTGAAGGCGCGTAACAGCTCTACAGAAGTCGGGCGCGCTGTGCGCAGCATCTCACTTCGGTGCCACAGAGGCTCCTCCTATAAACAGTCCCGACACACCGACAGTTGACAGCATTTAACACCGCCACACCGACAGTTTTATGACAGATTTCCTCAGAGGACCGCACTCGACCAAAGGTAAGGGGGGAGCAGCTCGACAAATAAGGCGGAAACGGGCTGTCAAGAAATACAACCTTGACCCGACGCCAAGATGATAAACGCACCATTGGGCGCCATGCAAATGCGCAGGTTTCTTGTTGTTTTCCAAAATTATGCTTATCGGCACGTGTGAGTGTGACTATTTTTTTTAAGGAATTTTTGTTTTTTTGTTTTTTTATCGCAGTTGATTGCAAGTTGCAGCTCCCGCAGCGTCCCGTCGTCTTCGGGTTTGCGTTGGCCCAGATGAACCCGGAGGAGGACAGCAGCCTGTCGCTCAGCTGCGGCAACGGCAAACTCCGACAGTGGCTCGTCGACCAGATCAACAGCAGGGGGTACCCCGGCTTGGTCTGGGAAAACGGCGAGAAGACCGTCTTCAGGATCCCGTGGAAGCACGCGGGCAAGCAAGACTACAACAGGGAGGAAGATGCTGCGCTCTTCAAGGTGAGACCATCCGGGGAGACGCGCTCCTCTCTCTCTCTCTCGCTCTCGCTCTCGCTCTCTCTCGCTTCGTGGCGCGGCACGGCCGAGGAAACGAAGCGGTCGACGAGATGGGCTGAACCCGTTTTCCCCCCTCATGTGTTGAGAAACGTAAACTGATCTGTTTGGCGCCGCCGTCTCTTGCAGGCCTGGGCGATGTTCAAGGGGAAATACAAGGAAGGTGTGGACAAGCCAGACCCCCCTACGTGGAAGACCAGACTACGATGTGCCCTCAATAAAAGCAATGACTTTGACGAGTTGGTGGACAGAAGCCAGTTGGACATCTCCGAACCCTACAAAGTGTACAGAATCATACCAGAGGGCGCAAAAAAAGGCAAGCGTGTTTCGTGATTGGCCATGCGACGTGCCCCCCCCCCCAAAAAAAACCCCAGTGTTTTTGAGTGTAAATGATGAAGTAGGTTGAGTCCAATAAAAAAGGTCAGTATATTTATGATTTTTTTGTATCTTAGCAGCGTCCTCTCATCCCCCGCCTAGAAATGGTTTATGTCTCCCACCTGTTGCACGGTGAACTCTTAGTTCAAGCTCGCTTTTTTTCCCCTAGAGGCAACCACGCATGCATGACATGCATGGCCAGCGTTGCATTTGATTCTGATGAGGCAGGAAGCGCAAAGGAAGCCAAAGAATGCACCAAGAAGGCCTGAGTGCTTTTTTTAGAGGGCTTCGGTTACCAAGTGCCGAGTGCTCTTCAACATCACCAGACAGCCCCCAGCCTCGCGTGACCCGAGCCTTCACCTCCGTTTAGCACTTTTGTCACGCGCCGGTCAGCAGCACGTTCGGCCTTGAGTCGAAGAGGTTCTCTCCAGAAAACTGCTTGAGATTAACTCGCCCCAAGTGTCATCAGCGAGATGCAAATTAGGCGGTCGTGGGGGTTGTAAACGGCGAGACTTGCAGACTTGCAGACTGAGCCCGTGTTGGTCTCGCGCCGACGGTGAACTTGAGGTGTATGGGATAGTAGTGGGCCTGTGGTGAACTCTTGCCCCCCACAATTGACTCCGCTGACTGAAGAAGGGTCGGTGTGATACAGGGGGGGGGGGTCTTAAAACCGGAAGTGGTCATTTGCTACCAAACGTTGGAACATTTAGTTGAACTGAGCGTGGTTATGTCTGGTCCTCCTCCTATTCTGGTCTTTAGACTCACGGCCCCTTTGCTTCCTACAGGGATCAAGATGGTCAACATAGAGGACACGATATTACACGTCAACTCTCTCAGTTGCTTTTCTCCCTACTCGTCTCTGCACAACCAGGTGAGACTCTTCTGTTCCACCGTTTCACAGATCGCTTAATTAAATTTAATGAAAAATGTTCTGGCACAGGATACAACTCCTCTACACCAGACTCGACGAGTCAAAACAAACAAGCACACAAAAGAACCACAACACAGTAGTTAAAATCACAACAATCTCACAAATAATCACAAGTCACATAAATACGATACAGTCTCACAAATAACCAGTCACGCAACACTCATAATTACCACAACTCGGCTTTATAATTGTATGAAAAGTGCTTTTGTTGGCCAAAACGTATCTAATTTATTTCTCAAAAGAGCTAACTGTGAAGGAACTGCACCACATCCTCTGGAAGTTCGTCACAAAACAACAAAATAGGGGTTTTGCCACCACCGTCGGTACGGCGTGGCATTTGGGAATGCTGCTGTGTGAGCGTGCCCTTGTTGCTTGCCCAGGTACCGGGCTACATGGTGTCCCAGGACAAGCGGGAGTGGCGGGACTACAGCCAGGCCGAACAGCAGCAGCCCCCCCTCCTCCCTCCTCCTCCTCCTCCGCACCACCACGCCGGAGAGCTGCAGTACGGCCACTTCCCGTCGCCGCTCAGCCGGACCTGGCACGGCCTGCACGCGGAGAACGGTAAGGCGGCCCTGCACCGCGACGCACGAGCGGCGAGGGGTTATTACAGCTCGACTCGGTCTGATTCATATGTTTATTTTGTATAATTATGAACATATGTCAGTCATAATCTCATAAATGGTGAGATTACATGGACAGTATATACTGTTCACTCTGCTTCTCATTTCTCAAACACAACCGCCCCCCCCCACACACACACACTCACACACACACACACACACCAGCCCCAGCTCCAGGGCAAAATTGTTAGAGGGGCATTGTGAATAATGGGGGGGGGGGGCGAGAGATATTAACACGGAAAATTACCAATCTGACCACTGTCAAAGGCACCATATTGTAGACAAATAAAGGCGTGCAATCTAATTGGTACAAAACATCGCAACTCGTTCCAAACGTATACATCGTAGTACAACCGCTTCCCGTGCAGAAAAGGTATAGACCCTGTAGCCATCAGTCCACATCCACTACGGCGAGTTGAATCTCTGGATGACGTCATCTTTCCGCTCATTGCAAAATCTTGCTGTCAAGTCCGTTTCAAAGGACAACTGTACCGACTGCGCCTTCCGTTCATGCCTTTTGTCTGTACAGACGTTTTTCAACGCTTAGAACGGATTTCGACACATGGCAGTTGATGCGCTAAGGTGAGTGCATGCTTGAATGCCATAACAACACTCGGCATTGCTTGCAAAGCAGTGTGCGAAGAATCCGGGAGATGGTCCAGTTATCATCACTGCTTGTGTTTCCTCTTAGAAATTGGCGCGCAACCTCAAACTCGGATTCTAGAGCATCAGTTCCAGATAAAGCCAAGATTGGCTGTACCTGCGTGGCATCCAGAAAATAGTCCCTACATGGGTCAAGTGCTGATATAGCTTTGGTCAGTTCACCGTTCCTCGCACGGAAACAACCTCGTCAGTTCATTATCTTGACGCTCCTCATCATCAATTTCTCTCTGCCCAACTCAACCACGAAGCCCTGTAGATGTTTGTTCTGCATCCTTCTCCGTTTTTGCGGCCTTTCAGCATCGCGCGCGTGGCACTGTTCCAGAATGGTGGTGAACTCACTCTCACAGCGACGTTTTGCCACACATTCTGCCGCACTTCGAATGAGTCCCAAGACCAGACAGAAGATCGGTGTTCTCTGCTTGTAAGAGTTCGTTGATTAAGCAACGAAAGTATTTTTTTTGCAGCATTCGTGCAATGAACTCAAAAGCTGCGGTCAGTAATGGCCTTAATCGAACCCGTTGCCCCAATGCGCAAATCTGCTCCGTATTTGTAGCTGCTGTCAATTTGAGTCAATAAGGAACAAATTTACTCATAGGATCGGAGTACAGCGGTTACTGTGGCCAAATGTCCTGTCCAACGCTGTTCTAGAAGTCGCTTCAGTTTTTCACCTTTGACGTGAACTGCTACAGTGGGTTCCCTAAGAAACCTGTACAGTGTGCCACATACCGCCAGAAAATGTTCGATTTCTTTTGCATGTGACATAGCGTTGGTGACTATTAAATGTAGCTGGTGGTTGTAACAGTGGACGTACGGTATCTCTCTGTCCAATTTGTCCTGCAGAACCTGCTGCACACCACCGTGCTTTCCTGACATCACCGGCGCACCGTCATAGACTTGGCTAATTATCTTGGATGGACCGAGTCCAACTCTCTGTAACTCAGACAGGATGTGTTCGCTAGCGTCTGTGCACCACAAGTCTCTGCACTGGCTATGGTCAACAGCCGTTCCCTCACCTCATATTTATCTGCTACAAATCGCAGAAAAATGGAAGTATTCTTAATCCTAGTCGGGTCCCGTCCGCTTTATTAGTAGACCAGGACTCACCAATTTCATCTACAATTCTCTCCGTCAGTACATCACTCATTATGCGAATCAGCTCATTTTATATGGTGTGAAATATATTGTAACGTGCATGGATAAGTAGACACGCTGGCCGCTGGCTGGCGGGTCTGACGCTTTAGTCGAGCGGTTAGCGATGTGTCCTGCGGTGCGGGCGATACGAGTTCGGTTCCCGGCCGCGGCAGTTCCTGTAGTTGCATTGTCCCCCGAATTCGCTACAATATTGTGTATTTTCGGTTATCATCATCAACATTTTCTGTAATTCTGGATCTTTCCTTAGAGCGTATTCAAATAAAGAGAGAAACGGGCCACAACTGTCCTCCTCTCGCGACTGAAACGGGTCTTTGCTCCCCTGAAAAGCTAACCGATTTGACGCTAGAGATTCTATCATATCAACGACAGCAGAGAGATAATAACGACTTCTCGCTAACTGCTCTGTGTTGACCATTGTCGACACCTCTTTGCCAGCGTTTGCTCGTCTCTCCCTCTTTTCATCTTGTCATATTCTCTGTTGACATATATGAAATAAGTGTGCTCTCAACTGTAGAAGTACATTTATATTTTTGTATTAACGCAGGCAAACTTGAGTACATACGGGTACTGTATGATGGGCAATGATAACAGCCAATGAAATGCGCTGAGAGTGACACGTGGTCTGTGCGAATATGACTGTGCGTCTGTCAATAAAGTTTCTCTTTCTACGTTGATTCCGCTAAGAGAAGAACTGACGCCCCACTGTGTATTTATTCCTCCATAAAGTTAGCATTTATTTCGGTCTAGCGCTGCGTATACACACCAGAATCGCTGAACAATTCAACTCTGACAACAGGTTATGGGCCCAGAGTTACCCAGAGATCGTTATCAAGCGATTTGCCACCGAGAGAAATATCGTAACGTACCGCGTGTGTGGGTTAGCATGCTAGCACCACGAGTAGAAGGGTCGCCGAGTCAAACAGCAGGGGAGAAAGACCCCGGATGGAAAGATCGAGCAACCGTTGGTCTCGACTCGTCTTTGACGGAGATGAAAATAACTGTGGGAGACGACATTTTTGGGCCATGTTCGATTACAAGGGCTAAAGGACACTATTTTAAACAAGCCTACCGACGATGATGGACGGGCAGCAGATGGAGCGAGAAATGCCGAGGTCTGTGCGGAGCTAATCCGGTTTCTGGATGATAAAAGTTTGTCGCTGGTAATGCGGGAAGCAGCGGGCGATGGGCGGGAAGCGCTGAACATGCTGAGAGGCTATTATGCAGGTAAAGGGAAGCCGCAGATAATTAGCCTGTATACGGAACTGACGTCACTTCAGAAGTGGAGCAGTGAGAGTGTGACTGAACACCTTATCCGCGCAGAGACAGCCAGCACCGCCTTGAGAAACGCTGGTGAGACCCTGAGTGATGGGCTGTTGGTAGCAATGATCTTGAAGGGACTACCAGAAGCATTCAAACCGTTCGCTATTCATGTCACGCAAAGTGACGTGACAAGGCCTTTTGCCCAATTCAAAACGAAAATACGGAGCTATGAGGACACTGAGAAAATGCGCGCAACAGCATCCGACGACATCGTCATGAAGGCGCGAGTGCAGCCGAGTGTGAGACCCGCTCTGGCGAGGGCTGGTGATCGAGGAGCCGAGAGTGCGGACATACGTAGTGTGCTTCAGATGTGGCCTGAAAGGACACAAAGCCAGAGCATGTCAACGCAAGCAGTGGTGTAGTCAGTGCAAAAGCACCACACATCGAGACGCAACCTGCAGACGGAGACAGTGGCGGGACGACGCGCGACAAGTGTCAGAGGAGGCGAGCAACAAGGCGGATGCATTCCTGACGAGCGACGGGGACGCGGAGATCCAGCCAGGGCGCGGTGTCAAGATGAGAGGTCTGATGGGGGACACGGGAGCAACTTCACATATCATCACGGATATAGCAAAGTTCAAGAAATTCGACAGGTTCCAGGCCGAGACACACTGCGTGGAATTGGCTGATGGCACAAGGAGCAACGGAACAGCAAAGCGCAGAGGAGACGCGGAGGTGTGCTTGATCGACAGCAGAGGGCGACGCCACAACACGACGCTGAGACAGGCGTTGTACATCCCCTCATACCCGCAGGACATCTTTTCTGTGAAAGCAGCTACTGCCAGCGGAACGACCGTAATCTTCGGGAAAGGAAAGGACGTTCTAAGAGACAGAGACGGTACACAATTCCGCATTCATGAGCACAACAGACTATACTACTTGCACACAGTAAATGATGAATGTGATGACCAATGTAAAGCGTGTTTTGATATACAGGCATGGCATGAGATTCTAGGGCACTGTAATTACGATGATGTTCAGAAATTACAAAATGTTGTTGATAGTATGACAATCAAGGGCAAAGTAGACAAACCTATCCTACATTGCGAAGTGTGCACTCAGGGAAAATGTATCCAAACTATGAATAAGGAGCCTGATGTGAGAGCCAAAGCAGCTCTAGAGTTGGTACACAGAGATCTAGAGGGACCAATAGACCCAGAGACGGGTATAGGTTTGCGTTATCATTCACTGATGATTATTCCAGTGCAGTGTTCATGTACTTTCTAAAAAATAAGAATGACACGGTGCAAGCAACAGAGAAGTTTCTAGCTGACACAGCCCCATACGGGAAAATTAAATGTATCAGATCTGACAATGGTACAGAATTCATAGGAAAGAATTACCAGGCACTGCTCAGCAGAAATGCAATTAGGCATGAGACCTCAACATAATACTCACCACACCAGAATGGCACAGCTGAGCGAAACTGGCGAACCCTGTTTGACATGGCAAGGTGTATGCTAATAGAGAGCGAGTTGCCAAAAGTGTTATGGACCTATTCAGTGCAGACAGCAGCTGTAGTGGGGAACAGATGCTTCTGCAATTGCACAAAACAGACGCCTTACTTAATGTTGACAGGAAAACGGCCTAACATTTCTAGGATGCAAAAGTTTGGGTCAGTGTGTTATGCCTATAAGCATGGCAAGAGAAAACTAGACTCGAGGTGTGAGAAAGGAATCTGTCGGGTACGTGACAGTAATGTAATGAAATGAATAGCCCAGCCTACATGGTCTATTATCCTGACAATGGGAAAGTGCAGAAGCACAGACTGGTTAAGTTTGTGACAAAAACGATTGCAGAGCAGCAGACACATACTAACATGATGCCTGATGACAATGACTTCGAGGTGCAGAATAGGGCTAGCAAGACCAGGCAAAATACTGACGTGAGTCCAGGATGTGCTCAGAGCCAGGTCCTAGTAACTAGGCCTGAGGTGAACAGCCAAACACAGATGGGCAAGCCCAGCCACGAGCCTACACGATACCCTTCTAGAGTGAGGAAGAAACCAGGTTATTTAAGTGAATATGTATCTGATGAGGAGAGTGACGATCAGGTACTGACAAACATAGATTACTGTTACAGACTGATGTGTAATGTACCCCTAACATTCAGGGAAGCAGTAACCTCAACTAACTCAAAGGCATGGATCAATGCAATGGATGACGAAATGCAATCGCTCAGAGAAAATGACACATTTACCCTGACCAACTTACCTGAGGGTAAGAATGCAGTGGGGGGTAGATGGGTATATGCGATTAAGAACGATGTTGATGGATCTGACAAATACACGACACAGTATGTAGCTAAGGGATACAGTCAAAAGATGGGTGTAGACTATGAGGAGACATTTTCTCCTACTGCTAACTTGACCAGTATCCGAGTGTTGATGCAGAAAGCAGCGCAGGAAAACCTGATTTTACATCAGATGGATGTCAAAATTGCCTACCTACATGCACCAATAGATTGCGAGATTTTCATGGAACAACCAGAGGGTTACGAGGTGAAATCTAGTACAAATGAAAAGTTGGTGTATAAGCTAGGAAAGTCATTATATGGGTTAAAACAGTCAGGCAGGAACTGGAACAAAATGTTGCATAGTATCTGAGCGAAAATTAGTTTTTGCAAAATCCAGTTGATCATTGTGTTTACACAAGGGAAACAGAAAATGAGAAAGCAATAATTATAATATGGGTTGATCTGCCAGTGATGAAAATACACCGAAGGTTGTAAAGGAGATGCTCACAGCAAAATTCAAGATGGAAGACTTGGGTAAATTGAAACCTTTTCTTAGTATCGATTTTGACCAGTGTGATAAATGTGTGAAAATGTCACAGAAGAGGTATGTGGAAAAAATGCTAGAAAGGTTTGACATGCAAGATTGTAAACCTAGAGCAACACCATGTGAACAAAAACTGAAGTACAATAATGATGCAGAAATGGTGAGTGATGCCAGAAAATACAGAGATAATAGGTAGCCTAATCTATCTGACTACATGTACGAGACCCGATCTAAGTTTTGTAGTAAGTAAACTGTCACAGTACTTAACTGAGCCAACAGAAGAACAATGGATTACTGTAAAAGATGTACTGAGATATCTGAAAGGCACAACTGACAAAGAGTTGTGTTACAGGAAATGTGACGATGAGAAACTGTGGCTACAAGCGTACAGTGATGCAGATTGGGCGGCTGATGTAACTGACAGATGCAGCACAACTGGTTATTGTATAAGCCTAAATGAAAATTGTCCTTTGGTTTCATGGAAAACCAGAAAGCAGCCCACTGTTGCACTGTCCACTTGTGAGGCAGAGTATATGGCGTTAGCTGCAACTACACAAGAGTGTATGTACCTAGTACTAGAAGGTATTGACAGACGTCAGTATGCACCACCTAAGGTCTAATGAGGATAACCAAGGTGCAATAGCGTTGGCAAAGAATCCTGTAAGCAGACAGAGATGTAAGCACGTTGACATAAAGTATCACTTTGTAAGGTCAACTGTGACTGATAGAAAAATAAGTCTGGAGTATTGCCCAATAGACCAGATGGTAGATGTGATGACGAAACCCGCAACAAAAATTAAGTTGATTAAGTTTGCAAAGTTTATGTTTGGAGAGTAACCATGCAAGTGAAAGGTTGCATGATGCGAAGTAGAAAACCTTATGATGTTTTGAGTTAAGAAGATGAACAACATGAGAGCAAGTGGGGGTGTTGACATATATGAAATAAGTGTGCTCTCAGTTGTAGAAGTAAATCTATATTTTTGTATTAACACATAAGCAAACTTGAGTACATATGAGTACTTTATGATGGACTGTGATAACAGCCAATGAAATACGCTGAGATTGACATATGGTCTGTGCGTATATAACAGTGTGCATCTGTCAGTAAAGTTTCTCTTTCTACGTTGATTCCGGTAAGAGAAGAACTGACGCCTCACTGTGTTTATTCCTCCGTAAAGTTAATATTTATTTCGGTCTAGCACTGGGTATGCACGCCAGAATCACTGAACAATTCAATTCTGACAACATTCTCGACGTGTTCTTTCGATGCAGCATGTTTGTTCAGGCCTCTGTCTTTCTCGATCGCATGCTGCCAGTGAGATAATCCCATTTTGGTGAACACCGAGTCAACTCCAAACAAGCGACAAGCGAAACAAAATGCTGCGTCAGCTTTAACGCTGTATTCCAGCCACTCCCTGGGGTTATACCGCTAGACCGTTTCTGACCCTTAAACACACGAACTGGAATTTGCTCAAGGTGGGCTGGCAACTCGGTATCACACCAAAGCATGTAATACTCCCGCCGGTCCAAAGTGTCAGTGTCACGGTTTGCCTCGCCCAGGCGTGAAAAGTACACGCGTGTATGAAGGTGCAGTGCCAGCAGGGGGCGATGATTAAGAGGTGAAGGCAGGTTAGGGTTAGGGGAGGGATTTTGGAAAATGCTGTATGCTTCTTTTCCTCCGCGGGGAGTTGCTGGCATTGAGTTAATCATCGCCCCCTGCTGGCACTGCACCTTCATATACGCGTGTACTTACGCGTGGCCGTTGCTCCCCCCTCCATGCCTCTGCTACTTCGGAAGCGGTTCCCCGTTGCTCCTCGCTCTGTGGACTAGCTTCAGTAACTCCAGGTTCGGTTCCCTCTCCTCCTTCTTCGTTTCAAACATTTTGAGTTGGTAATTTACTTTTGTCTACCTTGAAGGATCTTCGTATATCTGTTTCGACTTTTCATCAATTCGCGCGCAGCGAAAACAGTGTACCGACTGAGCATACCTTACCCTACTGAAGCTCGCGAGACACCTGCTGACGCAACAGGTGAAGGAAATGTGCAAAACAGATATGATTTGGATTGCATAGCCGCCTAACATAAAAAATTAATCTTTCCTAAATTGAATTTAAAATGATAATTTGGTAAACAGCGCACCAACATGAAATAATGCAACGACGACGTTGATTTACTTAGAGGATTTAAACATCTTGAAATAATTTGGGTGGGTGAGTGGGGGGAGGGGCACTGAATGTTGCTTCGGGGGGCTAAGCCTAACTACAGCGCCCCCTGGAGCCGGGCCTGACACACACACACACACACACACACACACACACACACACACACACACACACACACACACACACACACACACACACACACACGAGATTGAGTAAAAATAAACATTAATTCCACCTAATTTATTAGTACTAGCCCAGGACTCCTAAACAACTACAAACCATACTGAAGATGCTGCCAGGGACTGGATGACAGGTCGCTCCATTGGTTCACTGTCAGTGACAGCTTGGTTGCATCCAATATAAGCAGTTGTTCATTTTTAAATTCAATATGGGGTCTTTACTCAGAAGAAAAAGACAAATATCTCCATGCCATGATGGGTATAGTATAGTATAGTCAAGCCAAGTCAAGTCAAGTGTAGTATAGTATAGCACAGTCAAGTATAGTATTGTATAGTCATGTATAGTATAGTCAAGTGTAGTATAGCATAGTATCATATAGTATATTCTAGTATAGTATTGTATAGTATAATATAGTATAGTGCAGTCACGTATAGTATAGTTATGGTCCTTACCCTCAGATGTAATTGGTGATTGGATATAAAAGTAACATGGGGAATATGATCTTCTATGGTATTCATGTAGGTTCTTCCCCCCCAGGTTTCCAGGTCACTGCATCCTTCTATACATACTCCTCAGAGTCCCAACCAGCCTTATTTGCAATGGACCACAACAATGCCATATCTGGTAAAGACATAGCTCCAACACAGAAAAAATACACACACACATTCAGACCTACCCTAATACAAGCTTAATGAGTTGTTTTAGTTTTCAATTTGTTTTTCAAAACTAGAAACGAGAAAGTACAGCCACATTGACGTTGTAAATTTACTTCCCTTTTCTTGAAAGTTAAGTCAACAAAGTCATCGTCCTGTTATAAATACATCTGCCACACGAGCATATGAAAGGTTCTTATGATGATAAGAGAACTGAATGACTGAGGAGGACCTCAGCACGCTTAAGAGTATCACAGATCCAAGCGTCTTTTTATAAAATTGAAAACATGACCATTTGTTTTCTTATACACCTTGTCTTTCTGATAAAGGCTTATCTCTCTCTTTCAGACTTCAGCCTCCATGTTTCCCTTTTCTACAGAGAGTCCTTGGTGAAGGAGGTCACCACCTCTAGTCTGGATGGTTGTTGCATTACCTCCTCTTCCTCCTCCTCTCCTTCATCGTCCTCCTCCTCCCCGTGCCAGGAGGAACGGCTGTATGGGGCAGAAATCATCCTCTTCCCGTGCCCTTACCCAGAGTCTCAGAGGCAGGGCGCCGAGAACCTTCCCAACATCCTGGAGAAGGGCGTGCTTCTGTGGATGGCTCCTGATGGGCTGTACGCTAAGCGCCTGTGCCAGGGACGAGTGTACTGGGAAGGACCGCTGGCACCCTATACGGACAAACCCAACAAACTGGACAAAGACAAGACGTGCAAGCTGTTTGACACTCAGCAGTTCCTAATTGGTAAGTGGTAGTATATATTAATGCTCACACAAAAAATTAACAGGCCAATTTACTCTTTAAATCTTATATTTCTTAGAAATAAAGTGAAGACAACACTGACGACTAATGGAGATCGTTTCTAGTCAAAATCAACCTCTTAGGACGTCTGGGTGTTGTGGCGGTCTATTCCGTTGCCTTTCCAACATGGGGATCGCCGGTTCGAATCCCCGTGTTACCTATGGCTTGGTCGGGCGTCCCTACAGACACAATTGGCCGTGTTTGTAGGTGGGAAGCTGGATGTGGGTATGTAATGTGCTCTGATCACTGCACTAGCGCCTCCTCTGGTCGGTCGGGGCGCCTGTTCAGGGGGGAGGGGGAACTGGGGGGGGCGGAATAGTGTGATCCTCCCACGCGCTACTTTCCCCTGGCGAAACTCCTCACTGTCAGGTAAAAAGAAGCGGCTGGTGACTCCATGTGTGTCGCAGGAGGCATGAGGAGTCACCAGCTCTCCCCGGATCGGCAGAGGGGGTGGCGCAGCGACCGGAATAAAGGGTAATTGGCAGAATGCAATTGGGGAGAAAAAGGGGGAAAATACAAAACATACAATAAAAGAAAAAAAATCAACCAAGTAGGGCAGAAAATGGGCTTTTCACAACTTCAAATCAAATGTAAACAACATTTTTTTATAAGAATATATTTTGTTTTTAACACTGAAGAATCAATCTTGAAGATTTCAATTGTTATTTTTCGGTACACACTTTCCGGGAGTAATTTCTAAACAGCAAACTACTTTGTCCACCACAACGTTTGTTCAGCTTATCTCATCCTAACCCTACGAAGACACACACTTTTGTCATTGTACATACATACAATGACTTGACCCTGCATTTAACCCATCCTGTTGTACAGGAGCAGTGGGCAGCTGCAGCACTCGGGGACCAACTCCAGTTCTATCCATTGGCTTGCTCAGGGGCACAGACAGGAGTATTAACCCTAACATGCATGTTTTTTGATGGTGGGAGGAAACCGGAGCACCCGGAGGAAACCCACACAGACACTGGGAGAACATGCAAACTCCACACAGAAAGGACCTGGGACGGCCTGGGGTTCGAACCCAGCACCTTCTTGCTGTGAGGCAACAGTGCTAACCACTGGGACACCGTGTCACCCTATCCCACCCTAACCCACCCTGACTCTATTCCACCCTAACCCTAAACCACCCTGACTCTATGTCACCCTAACCCTAAACCACCCTGACTCTATCCCACCCTGACTCTATGTCACCCTAACCCACCCTGACTCTATTCCACCCAAACCCCAACCCACCCTAACTCAGCCTGACTCTATCCCACCCTAACACACCCTGACTAACCCTAACCTACCCTGACTCTATCCCTAACCCACCCTAACCCTAACTCAGCCTGACTCTATCCCACCCAAACCAACTCTGACTATATCCCACGCTAACCTACCCTGACTCTATCCCACCCTAACCCTAACCACTGCTGGGTGATATAAAATATGTCACTCCCTGACTTCCTGTGGGGTGCTTGGCCTTTTTGATGGGCATGTTGCCACAGACATGTTTGCATTTCTCCGTATTACTGCAAATGCCGGGGCTTTCACCAGGAAATTAAAATCTGCATTGTGTCACCTCGTTTTACGCAAGATAGTTACATCACAAGCATTAATTAAATGAAATCTTCAGGATTGTTACTTTAAAGACACAATCAGCAAGATCCTTGTTGAATTTACTGACACCCATGGTGATATGTTGTAATTGCAGTTGTGTTTGAACCCTAATCCCAAAAATGCATTCAACATGAAACAGATTGGGCAGTGCTGTTGCGCCACTACCTTGCCCGCCACGAAAATAAATAAATAAATATAAAGGTTGACAGCTATTGATGTCGTAGGATCTCTTGGTAAAGTCTCCTCTCTATGCTTGGTCTACCATATCTGCTTGTTAGCCAAAATAACTTCAAAGAAGACAGACGGTGGGCAAATCCCTGTTAGCGTCTACATCACCTCACTCATAAACGGTAAAGAAGAAGCCTTTCATATTCTCAGCATCGAGGACCAGCGGGCCGGGGGACTCCCCACCCACCTCCTGTGGTCTACCAACCAGTGGAGGCTGATAAGCGAGGCCTTGGCGACACTGACAGGCTCCGAAATCTGATTGTTCGTTATCGAGGATGCAAGAGTCTTCGCTTCATGGTGTCACATGCACATTCAATGAATGTTCCCTCTCACCTTTTAAAGGTCAATGAGAAAGAGCATTGTGTTGATGAGCTAAGTCTGGATTTTTCTTAATCTATTCTTTCGAGATGCTATCCCTTCATCTGCTCGTTCTCTTTCTCCCTCCAGAGCTACAGGACTCTGTCCATCATGGCTGTCGCATACCAAGGCACCAGGTGGTACTGTGTTTTGGAGATGAGTACCCTGACCCACAGCGCCAAAGGAAGATGATTACAGCGCAGGTATAACAAAACAAGGACTGTGGGTTCGAAATTGTGATTTGATTATTCTGGAAATTGTATGGAGCAGCGATGTTTGTTTCAGCGAGAGGTCTAGATAAAATAACCAGTCCTCATCTGAGCCTGTTTAGCCTCTTCCCCGGAGACAGGCTTTTTGAATGTGATTCAGAGGCGGCGAACCCATGTCATACACAGAAATTATTTCAATTTCAGGTGGAGCCCGTGTTCGCCAAAAAGCTGGTGCACCACTACCATCTTCAGAGCACTGGCCACTACCTGCAGGGTTACGATCACATCCAGGAGCCCAACGGCGCCCCGTTAGGCAACTACCCTACCCAGAAACCCCTGCAGCACATTCAGGAGTGACACACACGTGCGCGCGCGCACACACACACACACACACACACACACACACACACACACACACACACACACACACACACGAATGTGGCCACACATCCGTTGTGAAAGAAATATAGAAGCACCACTTTATTTTGTATTTTTGTATACAATGTCTCGGAGATTATGTTTTCTAAATAAATTAAGTGTGAAGGTCCTGGCTGGCTACTGTCAGTTTAACTGTGTCAATGAGATGTGTCCTGTGATTGTGCATGTGATAGTTGCTACATAAGTACACCGTGACTGTGTACAAAATACACAAGTTAGATATTGAAAAAAGAACCCGTGCAGTAATGATAAAGAGGATGCAGTTTCTGTTCTTCATGGCTCGAGCAGCAGGGGCAGCTTTATCACTGTAAGGTGTGTGTGTGTGTTTCTTTTTCCTGTTAGATCTTTGGGTATTGATGGGAAATTGCTCAGAGCTCACAGGTAGAGACCATAAAAAAAACCCCGTTATTGCGGTATAGGGCTGACGGTAGAACTTTCGATGGGACTTAGGGGTGGAATGGGGGAAGACCCTGCTGCATCTACACCACCTTATTTGTGTCACTCACTCCTATGTGTGTGAGCGTATGCTGTACATCAAGGCGTTTGAGCGACGGTGGAGGAGCACAACTTGCTCTGGCTTGCACGCGCTATTGTGATAGTGTAAAGGATGCGGTTTAGGGGTGGGTGGTGGTGGGGGGGGTATGAGGCCAATGTGAACTGACAGGCCACTTAGACAGGAAGTGGAGAACACAGGTGCAGAGGAAGAAATGGCCCCTGAGAGAAACTCAAATGTGAAAAGTGGTAGCACGGAGAGAAGTATGAATGAACGGTGTGTTTATTTCATTTTTTTGTTAAAAGTTTTCTCCCACTTCAGTGTTTTGCCGTTGGAGCAGCAAAAGTGCACCTACCACCACTTTTGCAAAACAAAGCAACCAAAAACAGCATTTGGCAAAAAAAAAAAAAAAACCAACACATTTTAGAGAGATGTGATAAGGATCAATTCATAGCAAACTTGAAAGTTTTATCAGAGCCTGAGGGTATTCTTTGACAGCTCAAAATTATAGCGATCTTTATCCCCTGAAATGTTTGACGTGTGACGATGTTTAAAATGAAGACTAGCTGGCCAGTTATTGACCCCCTAGTCTGCTTCGAGTCCCAGCAGTGCAGCTCTGTGTTATTCATGAGTGACATGCGAGAGAAAGCGATGTTATCGCCCGTGTGGCGGTGCAGTGGAGGAAGCTGTTATCACAGATTGTTTCCCCCTTGGCTGTGTGGGGTACTGCAGGACACACCTCCAGCAGTCTTGTTCTGTTCTCTCTGGTGGTGCGCCGAGGCACCGTCTCTCACGCAATTCCTCGCCTCCCCTTCTCTAACACAAAGTCACACCAAAGACAAGAAAACCGACGGTCAGTATTGGTATGTTAGTGCAAACTAGGCAAATGTACAGTGGTGCTTGAACGTTTGTGAAGCCTTTAGAATTTTCTATATTTCTGCATAAATGTGACCTAAAACATCATCAGATTTTCCCACAAGTCCTAAAAGTAGATAGAGAACCCAATTAAACAAATGAGACAAAAATATTATACTTGGTCATTTATTTATTGAGGAAAATGATCCAATATTACATACCTGTGAGTGGTAAAAGTATGTGAACCTCTAGGATCAGCAGTTAACTTGAAGGTGAAATTAGAGTCGGGTGTTTTCAATCAATGGGATAACAATCAGGTGTGAGTGGGCGCCCTGTTTTATTTAAAGAACAGGGATCTATCAATGTCTGATCTTCACAACACATGTTTGTGGAAGTGTGTCATGGCAAGAACACAGGAGATTTCTGAGAACCGCAGAAAAAGCGTTGTTGATGCTCATCAGGCTGGAAAAGTTTACAAAACCATTTCTCAAGAGTTTGGACTTCACCAATCCACAGTCAGACAGATTGTGTACATCCATCCATCCATTTTCCGAACCGCTTATCCTGCTCTCAGGGTCGCGGGGATGCCGGAGCCTATCCCAGCATTCATTGGGCGGTAGGCGGGGAGACACCCTGGACAGGCCGCCAGACTATCACACAGGGCCGACATACACACACAAATCCACACACATTCGTACCTATAGGGACAATTTAGTATGGCTAATTCACCTGACCTACATGTCTTTGGACTGTGGGAGGAAACCGGAGTCCCCGGGGGAAACCGACGCAGACACGGGGAGAACATGTAAACTCCACACAGGATGACCCAGGACAACCCCCAAGGTTGGACTACCCCGGGGCTCAAACCCAGGACCTTCTTACTGTGAGGCGACTGTGCCAACCCCACTGCCCCACCATGCTGCCCAGATTTTGTACAAATGGAGGAAATTCAAGACCATTGTTACCCTCCTGAGGAGTGGTCGCCCATCAAAGATCACTCCAAGAGCCAGGCGTGTAATAGTCGGCCAGGTCACAAAGGAACCCAGGGTAACTTCTAAGCAACTAAAGGTCTCCCTCACATTGACTAATGTTAATGAGTCCACCATCAGAACACTGAACAACAATGGTGTGCATGGCAGGGTTGCAAGGAGAACGCCACTGCTCTCCAAAAAGAACATTGCTGCCCGTCTGCAGTTTGCTAAAGATCATGTGGACAAGCCAGAAGGCTATTGGAAAAATAATTTGTGGACGGATGAGACCAAAATACAACGTTTTGGTTGTAATTGAGAAGCGTTACATTTGGAGAAAGGAAAACAGTATTCCAGCTTAAGAACCTTATCCCATCTGTGAAACATGGTGGTGGTAGTATCATGGTTTGGGCCTGTTTTGCTGCATCTGGGACAGGATGGCTTGCCATCATTGATGGGACAATGAATTCTGAATTATACCAGCGAATTCTTAAGAAAAATGTCAGGACATCCGTGAACTGAATCTCAAAAGAATGTGAGTCATGCAGCAAGACAACAACCCTAAGCACACAAGTCATTCTACCAAAGAATGGTTAAAGAAGAATAAAGTTAATGTTTTGGAATGGCCAAGTCAAAGTGCTGACCTTAATCCAATCCGATAACGACGGGCGTGGCCATAACATCGATACACAAAAGAGCCACGCATATCTATGGTGCTGTTAGCAACGGGCGTTGGTAAACATCGGATCACAAAGAGCCACGCATATCAATAGCTCTGACAACGACTCCTAGAGGATAAATTCTGAGTCTCATCACCAGCCAGTCAGACTAGCTTGGTCTAGTCAGAAAGGCACGAACTGAGGAAGCCTCTTGGATGAGAGACGAAACGTCTTCACGGATATATACCAAGTCCAGTCGCACTTGATTCAACTCCTTTGGATAACCATGACCTGGATGAATGAGAACATTCACAGACAATCCAATCGAAATGTTGTGGAAGAACTTGAAGCGAGCAGTTCATGTGAGGAAACCCACCAACATCCCAGAGTTGAAGCTGTTTTGTACGGAGGAATGGGCTAAAATTCCTCCATGCTGATGTGCAGGACTGGTCAGCAGTTACCAGAAATGTTTAGTTTGTGGTGACCCACATCTATATAATGAGAGACATTCACCTAAGAGGACGGTGTACCTTTAAGGGAAGAGGCGAGGGGTGAGATAATGCACTTCCGCTTCCGGTTGACAGTTCAGTGTCGTTGTCGAATGTATGACATGCTAAGTTGGAGCTAGTAAACTACCTCGACTACGTCTACTCTCACGTCTCCTGTCTCGTTTTTTTCTAACTCCACAAGTTGCAGTTATTGCTGCACAAGGGGGCGTCTCGTTGTTTTCTAACTCCACATTGGTGACCCCGACGTGATCGAACTACTAATACGAGTACGTCTGACAACGAAGACGCCGGGAATAATGCTGCCGCGGTACCTGACCCCGACGCCGGTGCTAACAACATGGCTATTGCTAACGCTAGCATTTACGCCGCTACTGTGAAGCTACCCGACTTTTGGCAGCATAATCCACGGCCGTGGATTCAACATGTGGAAGCCCAGTTCCAGATGAGAGGGATAACGCAGGATGCAACGCAGTACTTCCACATAGTGGCGGCGTTAGACGCATCGACAATGGCGGGAGCAATGACACTGTTGGAAGCTCCGCCAGCTGCTGGCAAGTACGATGCTATAAAGACATTCCTCCTGAAACTATTTGAAATGTCGGAGCTGGAGAAGGCAGACCGTTTACTGTCCCTGAATGGCCTCGGCGACGGCAAACCGTCTGAGTTAATGGAAAAAATGCTGTCTGTGCTGGGATCGGCTGATCCGGCCTTTCTTTTCACACACATTTTTCTGAGGCAGCTCCCCGCACCTGTACGCACAGAACTGGCCAGTTCTCCTCTCGCCGCCTCCAAGGACTACCGTTCTCTGGCTGCTGAAGCAGACAGGGTTTTCCTGGCCAACCGACAACAGTTTGTGCATGCCCTGCTACCTCACCAGACTGCCCCACCACCACCTGTGTACGACTACATGGACACCGCGGCTGCGGTGACAGCCCGCTGCCAACCTGACGACGGGCTCTGTTATTACCATGCCAGGTTTGGGGCAAAAGCAAAACAGTGTCGCAAACCCTGCAGTTACAGGGTTCAGGGAAACGCCACGGCCGGCGCTCGTTAACGGCTATGGGCGCCGGCCGTGACTGCAAGCTGTTGTTCATCAGAGACTCCTTGTCGGGCCGGCGGCTGCTGGTTGACTCTGGCGCTCAATGCAGCATACTACCAGCACAAGCTGTGGACACGATGACCGACAGTCACGGCCCCCAGATGGACGCCGCCAACGGCACGTCCATTCGGACGTACGGTATCAGACATGTGGACGTGTGTTTTGGCGGCCGACGTTTCGGCTGGGACTTTGTGATGGCTGCTGTATCCACCCCGCTCCTAGGTGCGGATTTCCTCTGTGCTTTCAACCTGCTGGTGGATGTTAAAAACTGTCGCGTGATTGATGCCGTCTCTTTTGCGTCATACCCCTGCACGCTTGGGGGGGCTGGAGCGCTGTGCCTCGCTAGCACACTCTCCACCGGGGATCCATACCAACGCCTGCTCGCCAATTTCCCCGAGCTCACCACACCCACCTTCTCCTCGGCGGTGGCCAAGCACGGCGTGGAACATCATATCACCACAGTGGGCCCCCCAGTTTACGCCCGGGCCCGACGCCTCGACTCGGCCAAGCTCGCAATAGCCAGGGAGGAGTTTTCGACTATGGAGCGCCTCGGCATTGTCCGCCGTTCTGACAGCCCGTGGGCTTCCCCTCTTCACATGGTTACTAAGGCCGACGGGGGTTGGCGCCCATGCGGGGACTACCGTCACCTAAACAATGCCACGACCCCCGACCGGTACCCCATACCGCACATACAAGATTTCTCTACCCACCTGGCGGGCGCTGCCATCTATTCCAAAATCGACTTAGTGCGGGGATATCACCAAGTGCCGGTCCACCCACTGGATGTCCCAAAAACGGCTGTCATCACACCCTTTGGGCTCTTTGAGTTTTTACGTATGCCTTTCGGCCTTAAAGGGGCGGCGCAGACGTTTCAGCGCCTTATGGATTCTGTGCTCTGCGACATGCCATTTTTGTTTGTGTTCTTAGACGACATCCTCGTGGCCAGCGCGTCGGCGGAGGAACACATGACGCACCTCAGACAGCTGTTCGACAGGCTCAGCGAACACGGCCTCATCATCAACCCAGCTAAGTGTCAGTTCGGGGAGTCGTCCATCACCTTCCTCGGACACCACATAACTCCACAGGGGGCCGTTCCCCTCCCTGCCAGGGTTTAGGCTGTCACCATGTTCCCCCGCCCCCGCACTGTACAGTCGCTGCAGGAATTCCTGGGCATGGTGAACTTTTATAACCGTTTCCTGCCCCGTGCCGCCCACATCATGCGTCCCCTGTATGAGGCCCTGCGGGGTAAGAAGTCTAAGGACGAGCTGGACTGGTCTTCGGGGATGGACGAGGCTTTTGTGGCCGCCAAGACCGCGCTGGCCAACGCTGCGCTGCTCGCTCACCCGTCGCCTGCCGCCCCCATAGCCCTTACAACGGATGCCTCCGACTACGCCGTGGGGGCCGTGTGTGAGCAGTGGGTGGGGGGGGGGGGCTGGCAGCCGTTGGCGTTCTTCAGTAAACAACTCCGTGAGAGCGAACGCAAATACAGCACCTTTGATAGGGAACTACTGGGTCTCTTCCTCGCAACCAGACACTTTAGGTTCCTATTGGAGGGCCGACAGTTCACCGCTTTCGTGGACCACAAACCGCTGACGTTCTGTATGGCCAAAACCTCAGAACCGTGGCCTGGGCGTCAGCAGCGCCATCTCGCGGCGGTTTCCGAGTTTACCACGGACATACAACACGTGTTGGGCAAGGATAACTCCGTCGCCGACTGCCTTTCACGGGTGGTTGTTAACGCCGTTCACTTGGGACTCGACTACGCCGCTATGGCAGCGGACCAAGCCAAGGACGCGACCGTGCAAGACTACCGGTCGACCCCTACGGCGCTACGGCTGGAGGACGTGACGTTCGACGCGGCCAACACCACCCTCCGCTGTGACATCTCCACCGGTCAACCGCGCCCCCTGGTGCCCACTTCCTGGCGGCGCCGAGTTTTCGACACCGTCCACGGCCTTTCCCACCCGGGAGTGAAGGCCTCGACCAAGCTGGTGAGCGTCAAGTTCGTTTGGCCTGGGCTCCGTAAGGATGTTAGAGCCTGGGCCGGCTCGTGTGTGGCGTGCCAACGCGCCAAGGTGCACCGCCATACCAAGGCCCCTTTGGTGCCGTTTGTGGTTCCAGAGAGGAGGTTTGACCACGTCAATGTTGACCTGGTGGGTCCCCTGCCCCCCTCCCGTGGTTATACGTCCCTCCTCACTATTGTGGACAGGGCCACCAGGTGGCCAGAGGCTATTCCCTTGTCCTCCACGACGGCAGCAGAGGTAGCACGGGCGTTCATCGGCTGCTGGGTGGCCCGTTTCGGCACGCCTGGTGACATCACGAGCGACCGGGGCTCCCAGTTTACCTCGGAGCTCTGGACGGCGGTCGCTAAGCACCTGGGGGTGAAGATCCACCGCACTACGGCGTACAACCCGCAGAGCAACGGACTTTGTGAGCAGTTCCATCGGGACATGAAAGCCGCTCTGCGGGCAAGCCTCACTGGCTGCGACTGGATGGACCGGCTCCCGTGGGTCATGCTTGGCCTGCGTTCGGCCCCGAAGGAAGACCTCCAGACCTCCTCCGCTGAGCTGGTGTATGGCCAGCCCCTGCGGGTTCCGGGGGAGTTTCTTCCGGATGCTACGGCTCCCTGGTCGGCCGCCTCTCACCTCAGTGCGTCCCGGAGCGCTGCCGGTTCCTTCGTTCCCGTTCCGATGTCTCAACACTGCCTCCCCCGGTCCTACGTCCCCAAGGATCTGCCATCGCCGAGGTACGTCTTCATTAGGCACGACAGCCATCGGTCCCCGCTGCAGCCCCCATACGACGGGCCCTTCCGCGTCCTGGAGGCGGGGGATAAGAACTTTGTGGTGGACATGGGGGGCAGGCCAGAGCGGGTCGCTATAGACCGTCTCAAGCCCGCTCACTGCGACATTGGGGAGCCAGTGCAATTGGCCCTACCCCCGCGGCGGGGGCGCCCTCCTAGGTCGGCCCCGGCACCTGCCTCTGTTCCTGCTTCGGCCCCATCTGTTTCCCCTCCTGTGAAGCACAGCCGTTATGGCCGCAGGGTCCGCCCCCCGACTCGTCACCTGTTTTCCCCGTGACTTTGCACTATGTCATTGACTGTTCTGTTGTAGAGTCTATTTTTATGTTCATGACTTGCACTTTTGCTGTTTTGCATTGTTTTGTGTAGGTGAATTCTGGGGGGGCCTATGTGGTGACCCACATCTATATAACGAGAGACATTCACCTAAGAGGACGGTGTACCTTTAAGGGAAGAGGCGAGGGGTGAGATAATGCACTCCCGCTTCCGGTTGACAGTTCAGTGTCGTTGTCGAATGTATGACATGCTAAGTTGGAGCTAGTAAACTACCTCGACTACGTCTACTCTCACGTCTCCTGTCTCGTTGTTTTCTAACTCCACAAGTTGCAGTTATTGCTGCACAAGGGGGCGTCACACCAGATACTGAAAGCAAAGGTTCACATACTTCTGCCACTCACAGATATATAATATTGGATCATTTCCCCCAATTAATAAATGACCTAGTATAATATTTTGTCTCATTTGTTTAATTGGGTTCTCTTTATCTACTTTTAGGACTTGTGTGAAAGTCTGATGATGTGTTACGTCATATTTATGCAGCGATATAGACAATTCTAAAGGGTTCACAAACTTTCAAGCATCACTGTTATTAACTATAGTGGTTCGTTAGGTTGCTGTAAATGAAGCTCTAAATGCCAAGGATGTACCCACCATGCATCCTGCATGTAAACAGTGTTACCAGACTTGGCTCACATGGTGTTCAAGTTTCCGCTGTAAAGCAAGGAAACCCATTTTATTTGCTGGAATTCCTACAATTATTACAACTTTTCTGTCCTGTTTTGTTTAAATGACCGGGATTTCCCTCCTACCTAAAACGACCGTGGGCGGTCAAAATGATGGCGGGTTTTTAAACTCTATATATCTGTCAAGATAAATACCCAATTGAGACATTAATGCATTGCATATGTTAGTATGTCTGTTATGAAACTAACTGACACCAAAATTAAACTTAAGAGACATGGCCGAACTTGAATAGCAAAATTGAAAAAGTTAAAATATTACCTGAAAAACAAAACAGAAAACACATATTGCTAATCTAACAAATGTAAAAAGGCCTATAAAACGTGAAATGTAAAAAAAAAAAACCCCAAAAAAACTGAAAATATTGAAATAGTCCAAACAAAGACCAAACTTAAAAACTACTAGAACGACCATGGGCCGTCAAAATGACTGCCATGGTTTTTAAACTCTATATTCTGTCAAGATAAATACCCAGTTGAGACATTAATGCATTACATATGTTAGTATGTCTGTTAATTAAAATGGCCACTGTCTAATACCTATAAATACTGCAGCGCCTCATGGTGCGTCTGTAACGGCGTCTGTATCCAGACATGTTGGACATAATAAAAAAACAAGTTTAGACTATTTCTCTGCACTGGGAGACGCTAATGTGTTTCTAGGACAGAGCAATGAACTTCACGAAGGAAATGACGCCACCAACACACGTCATAAACACTGACATGACGCGCACAATCACGTGCAAATTAGGAGCTGTCTTTTTAATGGCCCATGGTCGTTTTAGGTAGACCTTATTGTAACTTTTTTTTTGTGCAACAGATCTAAAACTAATTTTAATGCAAATATATGCAATTTTAGGGGCATCCAGGGAGTGGCAGGTCTGTATCCCCCCCCCCCCCCCCCAACAAACTTATAAACTTTGAAAATTCAAAACCGCCAAAATGGCGGCCTTGGTCGTTGTAGTGCTTTAATAACTCAGCTTTTATTGTTAACATGCTTTTTAATTTGCCACATGACTAGTTCAAGTCACTTCCTACTTACTGAATGTCTCATACAACTACTACTACTACTACTAATATCTAACAGGTACCCAGGCCGCCCCATCAGTCCTACAGATGTGAAACTTGTGCCTGGACATGTCTTGTTGTTTCGGGCCCATTATGACTGCTCATGGTTTATTTTCTGCCGTTTCTGAAAAACCCTCAAACGACTTCTTCTCATTGTAAATGCAGTAAAAGTGGGTTGGTGTGGTCATAGCCTATGATAGAAGCAAAGCAATTGGTCATAATTGATCAAAATATGAATCAGTCGTGCACATTTCTGCATGAAGTAAGTGAACTGTTTTCACGTGCTCGCTAAACATCCCGTCAACATGAAACTTGCTCTAACGACCAAGGAGGCAAGTATGAAGGTGATGGCTTTGGAACCACCAAAAATGTGCCTGTCGTTTTGAGTGTTTTGATCCTAATTTCAACTCTTCTCATCACCTAAGTCCACTTAACATCCAAGTCCATATGTCACTGACCATACTTGAACTTAACACATCCAAATGACTGACTGAACCTAAAAACAAACAAGGGGTTGGTGCGCTCTCTCTCTCTCCTGGACTGGAAAACAGCAGCGGATTTTCAATTCTTTACAAAACTTTGCTGAATATAGTTTCTGCAAAATGAAAGTCCCCGATTTGTGATTCGTGTGTTTAACATACGATGTGTTTAAAGTAGCCAGGTATTTTGTGTGAAACTCCAGACGGTAGAGTAAAACACATTGTCTTAGTTAACATACTCTAACACACATGTAGGTTTTTGAACCAAAGGTCACGTCCTAAAGCCCATGCGGAGACATACCAGAATATATCCTGGATTGTGTTTATATCTGCTTGAATGACTGGAGATTGTCAGAAAAATTATATATATATATATATATATATATATATCCTCCTGAGACCCAGGAAAAATAATGTTTTTTAATTTCCATTTTTTTACACTTAATTATCCATCCATCCATTATCCAAACCGCTTATCTTGCTATCAGGGTCGCGGGGATGCTGGAGCCTATCCCAGCAGTCACTGGGCGGCAGGCGGGGAGACACCCTGGACAGGCCGCCAGGCCATCACAGGGCTGACACACTTAATTTTATATATATATATATACATATCCTCTTTAGCAGCTGACGAGTGCGCGACGCATGAAATATGCTTGTACTGATATATATTACAGCTTTTTTTCCTGCATCTGTATTTATATATAAACTTTGTTGAAAGAAACACTCAATGGTAGGGAAAGTGCTCAAAATAATCCATAAAATAATGGATTTTATATATATATATATATATATATATATATATATATATATATACATATTTAAGTACACATACACACACACATATATACTATATATTCTTATCACATATCACATTTCCTTTAAATTGAATTACAAAGGATGAAATTATAGGAACATAATACTTGATGGATATAAAAGGGCGACAGGACCACAGTGACAAGTAGGTCTCTCTCTCTCTCTCTCTCTCTCTCTCTCTCTCTCTCTCTCTCTCTCTCTCTTTCTCACTCTCACTCACTCACACACACACACACACACACACACACACACACACACACACACACACACACACACACACATGATGGGCTATCGTAGATAGTGTATGTAAGGTGACTGGATGGTTACTGGAATGGAAAACATGATCCTCATCCCGCAACATGCCTTCACATCACACCTTGTTCCTCTTGTGCTGAAACTAGTGTGCGTAAAAATGGGAAGGAAAACTACCTATGTGGTCTCTGTGTCTGTGCAAGCAAGGAAGAAGCTCTTTAGTTCCCAACGCTGGGGACACTCATGCCCACACCAGCCAGGCCTATGTAACGTCCAACTGAAACCACAGCACTGAGTACGCATGATGCCGAAGAGAAGAGAAAATCAGAAAACGACAAAATATCCACGCTCTCCCCATCAGGACGGTAGACGGATCCTATTGATGAGTTAACATCAGCAGAAAGTGCACACAAATGGTTCAAGACCTCAATGTCAGGGAAGTCTCAAAAGTAGAAGTGATGTTGAAGTGGGAAGGTGGATAAAGGCTTTATTTAGTTTGTTTTGCTTTTACGGGTCAGGGTTTCAATCTCTGCAATTACTTCCTTCATAACTAAACCACATCACTTTCACAATGGCTTCAACAGCCCATACATAACCCACCTCAGGGATGCTGCTGCTTGAATTGCACAATCGGCAAAGAAACTCAACAAAACTCTGAAAACTAGAAAACCCAATTCTTTCTGCCAGAATTAATACCTATATTTGCAACAAACAAATAAAAAATATATAAAATTCCAAAGAGAGCACACAGGCTCTTGATATTATGTGGTCAGGTGTTGTAGCATAAAGGCCAGTCATCTTAAAGGAAAAAATAAACTCATGGTAGACATATACACTTACGAAGATCACCATGACGTAAACCGACCATTAATGCCATTGACTGAAAATAAAGAACTCATACACCTAAGATTTCTGTCTTAGCCAGTTCCTATACTGTAACAACGCACAATGTAACAACAACGATGTACAACAATGTACCAACAATGTACCAACAATGTAACAACAATAATGTACAACAATGTAACAATAATGTACAACAATGTAGCAACAATGTAACAACAATAATGTACAACAATGTAACAAAAACAATGCACAACAATATAACAATAATGTAACAACACACTAAAACAATACTTAGTTGTTACAATCAAGGTGGGTTGCGCTCCATTCCGACATGCATTCAGCACCTCCTTCTTTAAAAGCAAATCCCCATTCACTGTTTTTCCGGAAAGCAACGTAATGAACGTTTTGCTTTTCATTTTCCAGCAGTTTCCGAACATCACCGTTCAAAAGTAATGTCATGTACGCATTACATGTCACATCTTTCCACTGTGGTGATTGCGTTCAAATGTGACACGAATTCCTATCCGCAGCATGCATCGCTCCGTCAGTCGGTCGCATTGCGCCTTATAGTGGTGGTATAACAACGATACAAACACACTTGTGACTTCAGCGTAAATGGTCAAACACGTCTCAGTGTTACAAGGCACCAACACATGCATGTATATACGGGTGATTCTTCAATTTGGGGCACTTTTGGCTTTTGAAATTTTGGGGGGAAAAAAATTGTTTAAAATCTGTTTTTTTTTCTTTTTCAAAAGCTCTCTTAAGTGGTCTGGAACAAATATAGCTTTGATCGTCCTACAAAATAAGTTTGATATTATGATGCTTTTTTTCCGAAGTTGTAACGGTAAAATGTGATGGTAATGACACGTGATGGTAAGGACAACGTTCACTTTTTGGAGAAAAAGTTTGCTAAGTCTTAGACTTGCTAAGCTAACTTGTTAGCTAGCGTACAATGTACAATGAATATACGTGAATACAGTGACATTTATTATTTCTGAACTAAAACACTCAGTATCTTGTTCAGTAATGACGCCTAATAAACATACGGTCAGATCGGGGCATATAAATCTTCAAATTACTTACATTTGTGGACATGAAAAACTCATGCTTCTGCCATGACTGCTCATGTGCCTCTGGCACTTCTCATTTCCATGGCAACTACACTGTGGTTGTTTGAAAAAACCAAAAACGTTATCCATGGATACCAAATATGTCACTTTTGAAATGCCCGCCGCCATATTTGTGTCCAAGTGACTTGAGTTTTCGACTGTGACCGTCATTGCCATCATGACCGCCAACACTGCACATTTGAATGAGAGAGGAAGAGAGGGATATTTGGAAACAACATCAATTATTGGGAGCGATCCCTATTTATTACCTTCAGCTTTATTTTGTCCCTTAACTTCCACGAAGCGTCTGCCCCAACTTACTTTTCCTTACATTTATATTTACCTTGTACACAACCCATCCCCATACACCGGAGATAGCCCGAGGGCTTTCAAGAGTACCGATGCCTATCAATACGCAGTTACAGGATGGGCGAACGACACAAAGATATGGCACCTGGAGACAAAACATACTTATCTTATCACAGGAAATGTAAGTGATTCATGAATTACTTGGACACTGTAATTGGAATAAATGTTATGAGGCCCCTGATCTACTGTTGCTGTTTTTTCTTTTGTCTTTATGGTCTGTATGCGTTCATCTGACATCACTGAACACATGCAAATACCGTAGATTGTGCAGAAAGTAAGTGTATATATATATATATATAAAACATAGCATATATGCTAGATGGCAGACAACTTATATTTCTGACCCCTACAAAGTTACTCTTTTAAATGGTAGGAGACATTATGAAATGAATGATGTACTACTGGAGATGTCAAGGTTGCTTTTGCATTAAAAGTAAACCCTATTACTGTTGGTTTATTTAAAGACAAATACAATGAGTCCACAGGCTACAGTAAAGGTCACATTTATTACCTTGATGTATCAGTTTTACATTTTACATGCAACTACTGCGTGCCTATTCTGTGGGGACCACAGATGGGCAAATATTACAAAGAGCACAGCAAATTGTTACCATCTTGTCAAAGGAGGTAGGTTGTCCTTGAGTGGCTGCTTGGCAGAGAGACAGTGGGATGGTGGTCTGAAGGATGGCGTACTTGTTCCTGACCAGGCCGATGACTCTTTCCACATGGATCCTGATGGCAGCCAGTCCCCTTGTTGCTTCTAGTTCCAGTGGATGCAGTTGTTGCTTGCCTTCGGTGAATGCTGGTATTTTCAACTGTGCACAATACAGGCCAACCGTATGTTTGACACTGAAGCCTCTATCTGCAAGAATGACATCTCCTGGTGACAATTTCTCAAGATATCCAGTTTTCGGTGATGTGCTTGTCGCTTGTGCGTCCACCTCAGTCATTTGACACAAAGGATACAACACCCTGTGGTGTTATTGATATCAGGTATTTTACAGTGCTGTGATGCTTGTACTGAGAGTATGTCTGTACTCGAGCTCTCACGTTCTTTGGCTTCTCTATAAATATTTCAAAACAGTCAATGATAGATGTGCAGTTGCTATAGTTATCCCTGAAACAGATGGGCAGACTGACCTGAATTTGTTCGATGGCCAAAATATAAGTGGTGACAGTCTAACATACACGACATCTAATGTACTATTACATATTCTGGCAACACTTGTCTTAGACACACAAAATAAACAGACAAAAAAATATACAGGTAAATTGAGCCTCATTCTCAACAGTGTTAACAGAAAGCTATGAAAGGGAGTCAGACTTGGACTAGCTTTCAGAAATCCTGACAGAAAGGTAAAGACAACCAGTAATTTAGCATAGCTTGTAAGGCCTGCGAGTTCTTGTACCATTTCATCATTTCCTTTAAATGCCTCTTCGCTAAAAGAAAGCAGATCCACTTTTTCCTTTAGACTATTAACCTCTGCTCTAAGTTGAACACACTCATTTGTTAATGCCTTGACTGTAGCTTTGCAGGCTGCATTTGAGCATGGTTCCACGATACCTGGGCTATGAGTGGCTTGAGAGTAATTGTGCTCAGAGTCTGCCTGTACTCCCATGGTGTTGCCGATGTCATCACTGGTGCTTGAAGGGGCCACAGTCTCATGGTCAGTGTCACTGCTAGGGGCCAAAGTCTCAGTCCTTTCCTATTTCATCTGCTGGGTATGCTCAAACCTACTGTTGGCATAGATGTTTTTCTGCCGCTGTCCAGCTGGAGTGTGTGCAAACAGGCTGGGTACATAATCAGGGCTCATGGGGTTGTAATTTTTTCTTCCTAAGCAGACAGAGAGGCAGGAATGGTAGAATATTACATGTGTGCATACCATAAAGATATTGACAGACCTGAGCAAGCTAATTTCTCTTTCAGCTTTATCTTTTTCTCTCAGACAATTTTCTCTCTTATTCACCTTTACGCTGCCGGTAAGTACTGTAATGTATATTTAACAAGAAGGGTGATCTCAGCCCGCATCTGCTGATCAGCAGTCCGGTGCTTCTCAGTGAGGACAAGCATCAAGGTAGAGAGGAACACTGGAGCAACTCTGGCAGCTGAAGCCTTTTTATTAAGGTGCAAGTGAAAGAAGGTGCTAAAAGATATAAATAATAATTAGCTAAGTTAAAAGCAAACGTAACTTACCGGTGACAAAGTGTTGACTGCACAATCTGGAGTTAGAAGTTGCTGCCAGCGGTCCCTTCTGATTGAAGTCAGCTTTTTATTCCGCCGATCTAGCTCCTTTGGGATTGAATAAAATTGTAGTCCGGGGTTTCTCTGACAACTGCTGTTACAGCCAGCAGCGCAACATATCCCGGGTATATTGTATGAACTTTTCTTGTGTCTAGAGACTCTAGAATCACAACTAGTCTACTCTGACAGTAGTGGTTGTGCAGCTGTGACCTGGACACAAAAATGGTGGTGCTAAAATACAGTGACGTCACAGGGCATCTATGAATTGCTCAAAAATGTTCGGTGTGATGTAATGACAGATGTACGAGGGACAGTGATAGTTAACTATAAAAATGTGCAAATTGCACATACGAATTTGAAATATGTCTTTTTAAATTATTATGAGAAAATGCAAAGTAAAGCTTTAATGGTTTTAACCACTTTTATTACTTTATAATAGAGGGCTAGTTAAAAAGTCTGTGTTGGGGACAAGCCCAAAACAGTGAAATTCTGGCACATTTGAATTTTCAACATACCGAAAAATTATTAAAATATCATCATTGAAACACAAATCTTTTTTTCATAGCTAACACAACCTAACTAACAAGTACAATAATTGTTGTTTTTTTTTGTTGTTGTAATAATGTTTTCTTCAAAAATCTACCCTGGGGAGAGAAAAACTCCCTTAATGGTTCACCCCCCTCTTCCGCTATAATCTGCTGCTTTTGCAAGTTGCGCCACTTGATGATGAGCTGACGCCGAGCTGAAGGGGCAAAGAGAGGCAGTTTTGGTATGAAAAATGACATGCTTGCCATGGTGTTTCCCCCTCTGCAGGAAGCCACATCATTTGTAGTCCTGTTTCAGTTTAAAGCAGTGTGACCCACCATTTCCATCCCCACACCACCAGCCAGGACCCGCAAGACAATTTCTATTGAAACCATGAATACAAGTTTTATACAAAGAAATCATGGTATCAAGGACACCGAGCAATTGTATGACAGTGAAACTGTATGACTGTACTGAAACGCATCTGGGGCTCTGCTAGAATTTTGACATATCATTGTGCAGACGTTGACATACCCTAAAAAAATAATCAGTTAAATGTGGTGACCCTAATGAAAGAGTTTGTTTGACCTTTACAATATTTCTCAAAGAAATAAAGCCATAAATGTTAACTGCACTAAAAAACTTGAACTGGTTTTAATTCTTTTAAAATGTCACTTTCTTAACTTGCCCTGTAAAAAAACATCCTGGGGTGGAGATGGTTTTTATTCTTTACTTACAATGTCCCCTTGTGCATAAGATCAAAAATGAGAAATTCCAAAATGAACGTCAATGGCTTTTGCTGACATCTGCTGGTCATATTATTATTAATACTTTCGGCTGCTCCCGATAATAATAATAAATAATAATAAATAAATAATGAATATTAATAATAGAAATAATAATAATAATAATAATAATAGAAATTTTACAGGGTTGTATTGTGTTATTGGTGGGTAGAAAGGTGAGTTGGAATACAAAATTTACAAATGCGCAATTTTTTTCTTCACCCATCATCCAGTTATGTGTACTGTGTACTCTGGGGTGTATTCCAGAAAGCGGGTTTAGTGAAAACTCTGACTTTGTTAACCCTGAAATGAGGGAAACTCATCTGTTCTACTTTTTCCATTCCAGAGAAAGAGAGGTAATCAGAATCAGAATACTTTATTCATCCCCGACGGGAAATTGGTTCCTATTGCAGACACTCACGCTCTAATAGCTGAAAACTAACAAGATAAGAAAATAGAAACAGAAACAAATAAAGATAAAATAAGAAATAGAAATAAGGACAAAATATATCAACAAGCATGGTGCACGTAAGCCAAAGTCTGAGTCAGTTACCATGGTAACGGAGTCCGTTACCACCGTTACCTCACTTTCTGGAACGGAAAACCCAACATTTCCTTCGTCTCAGACTTAACAAACTTGAGTTTTAACTAAACCCACTTTGTCGGGGCTCCGCTCCAATATAACTGAGTCATGGATCAACAGAAACATGCCGATAATCAGTAAGCCACCAGCACGTTCAGGCTTTGAAAAGATTTCCCTTCCACCTCTTTATTTTGTTACGATACAGTGACACAAATGTGGACATGAGGACGTCTGTCACAACCTGCCATTATGCATTTACTTGATGAAAATGTGCCACAGTGAGCAACATCAGCAAAGACACAACACACCCAGGTAGGCCACTGTCTGTCTGTTCCTTTACCATCGGGGAAAAGATACCGCACCATCAAAACCCGGACTAACAGGCTGAGGAACGGCTTCTTCCCCAGAGCTGTAGCCTCCATCACCCCCCCCCCCCACACACACACACACACACATCCACCTACCTGCCCATAGCTGCTGAGGACTAACTGATACAACATGGGCGGTAATGTACATTATCTACCAGATCTCCCATGCGCTGTTTTGCAATATCCTATCGTAGCACTATTGCGCACTTTAAAGCCGCTGCAATATGGACAACTACGTGCAATAACCCCATGCACTATTTTGAACTTTGTAAAGCCACCGCTATCTTTTATTGTCTCATCATCATATTTGCTACCTCACTTATTTATACTCAATGCTGTTTGTCCTGGTTTTTATCTCGTTTTTTTTTTATCATTTATCTTGTCTAGCGCTGCTGGTCTGAGAGTCGCCAAATGAAATGTCATTGTATGTATACAATGCCAATAAAATATCTTACCCTATTTTACATTATCTTAATCTCCTTAAGGTATACACTATATTCATGACTCTTGTGTTTGAGTGTTAATATTACGAATGTCTTTACTTTTTGACAAATCTGTTGACTTCACATTGGTAAGACACGTGATGCAGGCCTACTCCACACGAGATGCAGGGTTTGTTTGCCCACTGCTGACAGTCCCGTTTAATCCCAGTGGAGTCCGACTAAACCCCTCTAGTTGACCCTAAGATGTTGACCTCATTTCCCTTTCCCTGATCTTTGACCCCTGAACCTGATATCCCCACATACATCACGCGGTCAGCCCTCAGCGGCCAGTGACAGATGGTGTACTCTAATGGAGCCATTACTTGTCGCTACACAGACGGCTACATGTTGACCAATCCAGGTCTGTCAGCGGTTGATTGTGTAGTTGCAGTATTCACTGGCATTTATCTGAAGTACAAAATCTGCAGCAGGGAGGAAGAATTGCACCCCGTCCTGAATAATAACTTTATCACCACAATTAATCGCCTCGCATTGTTTGTGGATGTCTGTGTTTATTCGAGAGTTCTTAGACGACAATGTGGTTGAACCAATACGTTTGGACAGCAGGAAAGCCATAACAGTTGCTGGATGATAAGAAACAGCAAAGTGGTGGAAAAACACTCGGACGACTATGGACAAGCTTTAAACAGATGGGTCGATAAGGACACAGCGGTCTGTGGCGAGGATGGACAGGGTGGACCGCCGGCTGTTTGTTTAGTTTGGTTGGCATGAACATCTGGGGGGGGTTTAGGATATCGAGGGTGTCCCACTGGAGAGTATTTGTGGTTGTGTGATAAGACGACTTGGACAAAGGGCTTTTAAATCCAGTGAAGCACAAGGAGACGTTTCCATTTCACTGCTAAAGCTGACTGGCCATCTTTCACTGCCAAAGCTGACTGGCCACCTAAGTGCAGTAAAAACACCCGCCAGCAGGGGGCGATATATCATTGTACATTTTGAAATCCAGAGGGGGGGAAAAACCAGTCCCTACTAAGCAAAATAATCCTAATGTCCGACGTTTTCACTGATCTTGATTGTTTCGTGTTAACACTATCAAACTCACGTCTCTGGAAGCACAGCAGATGCCCTGTCCTATTAAATGAGGGACTTTGGGACCTTTCAGGTACTTAATATTTCGGGGCACTATATTGTTATTTTTAAAAAAAATCTATTTATCTTTTTTTTTTCTTCCTTTCCATGAAAAGCGACTCTCACAACCAGTGCTGATGGACTGATGGAGGGTTGGGAAGGTGGATAAAGAGGCTGTGTTGCGTGAGAGCGAGTCAGGCTGTGTTCAGACTCTGTGTGGTCTGGGTGTGTGGTCTCCAGCTGACGGGCAAGGAGGACAGCCCAGCGACTGAGTGCATGTGTGTGTTTGCATGCGTGTGTGTGTGTGTGTGAGAGAGAGAGAGAGAACGAGAAGGAAGTGTGTGCATTTACGTGTGTGTGTGTGCGCGTGTGTGTGCGTGTGTGTGTTTACTTTATCCAGAGTCAGGTCCAGGCTCTCTGTAGCCACAGCTTGACTAGAAAGCCCTGCCTTCCGCCACTCAGCAGCCTCGGCCTGCAAGATAAACACACGTTGCCACCACTCTGTCATGGCTCATCTGGGGGTAGTTTTTATCCATGTATGCTTACTGGACCTGAGGGACCTTCTGATTGGCTACAGCCTAACGTGGAGAAATGAAATGATTGCTTTTTGCAATGACGGGGCACTACAGATTATTCCTCAAGTAATCTCCCGTAAGCAAACAAAATATATTCACTTTAAGTCGATTTATGTTGAGCATATCAATGACCGACGAGCGGGCATTTTGTGTACAGCATAACTTATTTGATGTTCTTGTTTTTTTTTTAATTCTATTAATTTCCCTCATTTGCATATCTTAGTTACTAACAGTTTTCAAAGTCTGACCGTCTCTCCGTCAACAGGAAAAGTACAGCGGTGCATATCGAGCATCTTACGACTGAAATATAATTACATAATTTGAATTCATTTGCAGTATCCGATATACCAAATGAAAAAATACAACAATTTGGCATGAAGCCTTTTCTTAGCGTAACTAAACCCCCCCCCCCCCGCACACACACACACACACACACACACACACACACACACACACACACACACACGTACGAAACAGTCGGCCATAGGTCTGGTCTAGGTCTGGTCTACAACCCCCTCCCCCCCCTCACAGCAGTCTCAGGGGAAGGCCGAATGTAATGCAGCACTGCTGAGAACACACCATGAAAATATAAATACAACCTCGGCGCATTTCAACCATGTAAATAAACAGGGCCACCCAAATTTCCAATTAGAGCTGGTGTGGAACGCAGGAAATGGGATAAAGAAGAGCAGACCACACCCCGTTTTCTAACCTTCCAATCCTGAGAAGGTTCTGGGCCGAGGTCAGGGACACGGGACAGTGGCAGGACAGACACGGGGGGGAGGACAACATGTAGCCCCCCCCCCCAGGCACAGACTCCACTCCGACCCCTTTGCCAAAGGCCTTTCCCCCACCTCCCACGCTGACCACACTTTTGATGCAGCTGGGTAACGTCCACCCATTCCTCAACGCAAACAGCAAGGAACCCGACACAGACCTCCTTCGATGCAATCTGACTTTCACATTCAGGATGAGTAAAACCAAACAGCTGTAACACAGGATTCCTCAATTCTTATGAAGTGCTGAAATGTTCCAGACAAACTTGGTTAAAGAGAAGAAAAAAAACCAAAACGAGAATGTCTCACGGAGGGCCGTCAAACTGACGTGGACCTTCCTACACAGCACCAACGCGGCTTTCGCTGGCCTACGGCATCCCGAAAAGGTTCGAAAATGACACGAAGTCGTCTGTGTTCCTGTGTCTTCCTGGCACCTACTTGGAAAATTGGGAATACACGACACAAGACACGAGAAAAACTAGTCTCGTTGTGCCGTTTGATAGAACATACCCTCACTTCTTAAAACTAAAACCGCAATAAAAAAAAAAAAGGTGGGACATTTTTACGTGCTAAGATATTATGACAGTGAGACAGACAGTTTTTCTAACTGAAAGTGATAAAAAAAAACTCCTTATGAAAAAGTGAAAACTTCTTTTCAAATGCTTCGTGGGGAATAACTTATCCTAACAACCCTTGCGAACACTTCATAAAAAAACTTCTTTTATCATTTCAAGGATTCAGCTGTCAGCCCATCTACAGGTCCCATCTGTTTTACTCTGCAGAGCCGGGTCTGGCCCCAGCGTGGCCTATCAGTCCCATCTAGGCTATCAGGCTATCCCTATCTGGTTGAAATGAGGCATTCTCCGTGTATTCGACTAGTTCTGGGAACAGCTCAGCGTTGCTATTATGCAGCTAAGCCATGGGACCACCCAGGAGCCGGGGTCCGGTTGTGTAAAGTGGAGGCAGGCTCCTGGCTTTGATAGAGAAGACAAGCCCTCTCGGGGGAGAGAAAGTGCTTAATGATCTAGCAAGGTTTGCCTCTGATAGCTGCTGGATCAAAGTCCGATGGACTTGCCCGCTACTCACCCGGCCGAGCTAATGTGCCTGTTGGTCCCCACCTCGGCTGTGGTTGGAGGCCAAGCGTGGGCATCGTGGGGCCTATTAGTTAACATAAACACACAACTTAGCGTAATGACCCCAGACACCAAAAGAGATCTGTCATGGAAGTCACTTTTACACAAGAAACGTCTGGGATATGCAAAACAGAATAGCACCACATTTCCATGTGGACTGCAATTCACCCTGAAAGTACTAATCAATAGGGAGAACAAATTAAAAAAAAAAAATTCTGTAGAAATGCAAAGCATTTCCAGAAATTTCACATGGTATGTCCTGCTGTCCTTGGATGACACTGATGCCCTATAGCAAATGTGGCATTGGAGCAGATTCTGCTCATTCCATCGCTCCATTGTTCAGTGTTTATGTTTGATCGCTCTCGGTCTGCAGCGTCTTTTTTCCTCTCGCAGGCTCCCAAACAGCCACACAGGAAACAGACAGTCTAAACACAGGGAGTCCTCCTCTGCCTCCGCTCTTGAAACGCAGCACCACCATGTAAACACAGAGACGGTAACGGCTCTTTTTTTTTTTTTTTTGGGCAGGTCTGTGAAACCAGGGGGCTGTCAGTCAAACCACAGCTGGACCAGCACCTCTGGATAAGAACAGAATCAGATCCGTGTGCCGTTCTACTGAATGATCCCTCAAATAAACCCATTGCTTGCTGCTATATTCAGGACTCGTGCTATGAGTCAGGCTAAGACGCTATGGGTGATGGTTCCAGGGCAAATGGCAGAAGATGAGCTTACCACAGTGAGCAGCCACAGAGGAGGAAACATCAGGTCATGTGGAGGGCTGCTGTTGGATGTAAAGAGGAAGACCAGCTGCCAGATGCAGTAACCAATGAGCTGTAGGAGGAACCGGGTGCAGCCAATTCGGCTTTGCTGCTTGTTCCCTACGTCTGTCCGGCTGGATCTGGAACACAAACAAAACGTAATAGGGTAGCATTATTACTCGAGTGTGCCACTGCAGTTGGGCTTTTCAAGGTGTAAAAATGAGAAGGACACAACACAAGCTCTGCACTAATATTGACCTTCCATTAACTGAGACTTACAGGCCCTGTCTAGCTTAAGGATTAAGACCACCTCGGGCCCTCTGGGAAACCCATATTTAACAGCGATACGGGGGTTTTAACAACCCCGGTTAGAGCAACAAACCAGACACTGGTGCGGTGGTGGAAAGGCCCTAGTCCTGCTTCATACGGACCTGCTGAACATTGATGGGAATCGGCCTTCCTCTACCATTCACATGTGGCTATCATTATGCCAACACAAAGGGTGTGTTTGCTTACGGTACATACATTTGCAGTGTTATAATCAGGAAGATTAGCCATATGCCTGTCTATCACTCACAGTGAATAGTGCACTTGTTTCAGTACCAACCAAGTCTCATGAGTCAAGGTAAACATACACAACGCAATGAAAGGATTGGGTAGCATGCAGCTCTTAAAGCAAAACCGTCGATGTTGACAAAGTAATATTTGGCTGCGATAATGTTTGTCAAAGGCAACTATTTTGATTGTAAATCAAAACAGTCATGTTATCAAGTGCGGTTATCCCGTCATCTTTGGACCTAAATGTCCTGCGACACTAAAATACAGGTTGGGGGAAATAGCAGCAGTGGCACGCACCTATAACTTAGATTCAGTGTTTATTTTGAAGACAGTAAAATTGTTGTTGCTTTACTTAGCCTTAACCTTAATTCAACTCCCAAGACACCAGGTATGTTAAAAAAAAAAAGGGGTCACTGGACGTGGGATATAAGCCCAGTATCACCAGTAAATTACATGTACATGACTCTTTATTTGCACAGCACAATCACATTACTCCTTCTTAGTGTGCATAAGCTCTTAAACTGAGCAAATAAACCTGTCACGGCTCGATAGGCCCATTACTTCAGCTTGGATGCTGAAACCCACTTCTTATATCCAGTAGGGGGCATATCTGAACACACTTCTTAAAAACACATGTTTCTGGTAAATCAGCCTACACTCACCTCACAGCAATAGGACAATTTCCACATCGTGGCAGGGGCGTTTCCAGGATTTGAGGACATTCGGGGACTTGTGTAGGGGGTTCAGGGGGATCCTCCCCCCCTATTTTTTTGTTGTTGTTGATAAACAAGCTCTATTTTGATCCTTTTTTATGCAATCTGCCACCTTATTTACATTCAAAGTACACATCTTACTCATTGAAAAATTTAAACGTGTACCTCAAAAACTGTTGTTTACTCACCAGATTAATTATGAATTGTGACGTCATAAAATATTAGTCCATCCATCCAGGGTCGATCCCAGGTGAAAAAATCAAAGATGCTCAGAATCATCTGAAATGCCGAGAAAAGCGGATTTTAGCCATTTTTAGAACATGCATATTTTGCATAATTATGCATAATTACGCATAATTATTTTAATTTTCTGCTATTTTTCCTCTTTGGAACAATACCTACCACCTCCAAAAAAAAAAAAATGAGGATCATAAGTGCAGTTTTGCAAAAATGCATTTATTTTGCATAATGCCAAAACATTTCTAAGTCCCAGAATTTTTTTTTATATCGGTGAAAAAAATCAAAGATGCTCAGAATCACCTGAAATGCCGAGAAAAGTGGTTTTTTAGCCATTTTTTTTAGAAAAATGCATATTTTTGCATAATTAATTATGCATAATTTGAATGTTCTGCTATTTTTTATAGGTGCCCCCGATCATCCCCAATAACCTCCAAAAAGAATCAAGGCCCCAAGTGCTTTAGCTTGGCCGTTTATCGTCTCTCACACAGACGCACACCACACACACATTGTGAAAATATTAGTAATTAGTATGAATGAGTCGTTACTGTTGTCGTTGGTTTCATGGAAACGTGGTTTATTTACGAGAAACCCCCGCTAAAGGACACTAGCAGCGTGCCGCGGGATCCCACGAGCACGGCCCGCTAGCTAAGCGGCACCAACAGTCACGAAGAAGAGGGTTTCCCCTTCATCGCGACGATTCATCGTAGGTGCCGAATCCGGCTCGTATCATAACTCAGCAGGCAATTTCAACCACCATGGAAAAGTTACGACATAGGCTAAATTCTTACCCTTCCTCCTCTTTTGGAAAAACCCTAAAAGATCGATTTGTTGTTGTTTTTTTAATTTTTCCTGTACGCTCCGCCATTTCATCTCTTCCCGCTTCAGCGTGTGTCACGCGACTCGGCGCTGAGCGTCAGACCCTCCCGCACATGCGCAGTACGCGCGCACACACGCCGGCCGGCGCATAGTGGCATCTCTGACTCGCGTCCGTGACCTCAGAGAACCGACAACATTCGCTTTTAGACTCCACACCGCTTTGGTATTTAAGCTAGTTTTCAACAGCATATGTTTCTGATGTCATAATTTAGGAAAACACCCCTTATGTTCGGGAATTAAAAGAAACAATTTGAAGCATCATCTCCCGTTTAAAACGGGGGGGGGTCATAACAACACACGTGACTCCTCAAGAGAGGAACAGTTTCAGCACACTTTACACACACACACACACACACACACACATATACATACATACATACATACATACATACATACATACACACACACACACATATATATACACACACACATATATATATATATATATACATACATACATACACACACACACATATATATATATATATACACACACATACATACATACATACATACATACATACATACACACACACACACACACACACATATATATATTTATATACACACACACATACATATATATACATATATATGGGCGGCATGGTGGCGCAGTGGTTAGCGCAGTCGCCTCACAGCAAGAAGGTCCTGGGTTCGAGCCCCGGGGTAGTCCAGCCTTGGGGGTCGTCCCAGGTCGTCCTCTGTGTGGCGTTTGCATGTTCTCCCCATGTCTGCGTGGGTTTCCTCCCACAGTCCAGACATGTAGGTCAGGTGGATCGGCCGTACTAAAAATTGTCCCTAGGTTTGAATGTGTGTGTGTGTGTGTGTGTGTGTGTGTGTGTGTGTGTGTGTGTGTGTGTGTGTGTGTGTGTGTGTGTGTGTGTGTTGGCCCTGTGTGCCACCCTGGCGGCCTGTTCAGGGTGTCTCCCCGCCTGCTGCCAAATGACTGATGGGATAGGCTCCAGCTTCCCTGAGAGCAAGATAAGCTGTTATATGAGTGTGTGTGTGTGTGTGTGTGTGTGTGTACTAATGGACTGCTGCATAATGCACTTTTTTTTTTTACTGTCGTATAAAATATAGGAAAAATAATCAGATTAAGTCAGAGTTTGGTGCTCATTTGCTGAATGTCGAACTGATACTGAATTTATACTAAAAAATATGTTCAAACAAATCAATTCCGGTGCAAGTTCCAATGCGTAGTCCTTTTAACACGCTAACAAAGGAATTTAGGAGGCCACTGGTTTTAAATAAAGAGGACCCTGGCCTCTCATTTTGTACTATAGGGACGGATGCCACTTTGAGTCGATGAGAACATGTGTGCAAGCGCAATGTAGCGTTTTAATCTGGGCTCCTTTCAGCAAATCGAAATGATCCGAATTTTGAATGACATTTTAATGGCACGTGCAACAAACAATAAGATTACTAGAAGAGGCAGAAAAAAATATAAACAAATGATTGAGAATGTTTCCAAAAAATATGTACTAGAGTGATCATGTTGCCGGCCATGACGAGCTGAAACCAAGAGAGAGAACAAGTTGTGCTGCAGTCAATACTGCTGAGGCCCAACGCTTGATTTGAATGAGTCGTCTTTCCCAGTGAATCACCCTCCCACATACGTCTCATTACATCTGGCTCTGTGTGTGCGTGTGTGGAGCTGTGCAGGCATGCATTTAATGGTGTGTGTCCTCTTTACCTATCTGAGTGGCATCACAGTGACATTTGGTTTGGAACGGCACATGAACTTTGATCCCTCCCCACCTGGCTTGCTGGTTGCAGTCACCCTCAGCTATTGTCAGACAACCACACCCTCCTCCAGTGGAAACCTTTTCGTACACATTTCTGCATGGATATGCAACTTTGAAACCTTGAATTGCTATTCGCAAGACTTCACAAGGGTTTTCAGAACCAGAACTTGGAGCTATACCGGAGCGCCGCCAAATCCACATTCCCGTACATAAGTCGAGGTTGAGAGCTGAATCGAATATGATCAAAGAAGGTTGAATCAGTTCATTTGCATACAACGTTTATTGACAGATACATTTGTTTCATCAAGAGTGATGAAACAAATGTATCTGTGCATGCATGAAATAAACGTATGAAACAAACATATTTGTTTCATTACTCCAAAGAGTGATGAAACAAATGTATCTGTGCATGCTTGAAACAAATGCATGAAACAAATGTATCTGCATGCATGAAACAAATGTATGAAACAAACATATTTGTTTCATTACTCCAAAGAGTGATGAAACAAATGTATCTGTGCATGCTTGAAACAAATGCATGAAACAAATGTATCTGCATGCATGAAACAAATGTATGAAACAAACATATTTGTTTCATCACTCATGAAACAAATGTATCTGTGCATGCATGAAACAAATGTATCTGTGCATGCATGAAACAAATGTATGAAACAAACATATTTGTTTCATCACTCCAAAGAGTGATGAAACAAATGTATCTGTGCATGCATGAAACAAATGCATGAAACAAATGTATCTGTGCATACATGAAACAAATGCATGAACAAATGTATCTGTGCATACATGAAACAAATGTATGAAACAAATGTATCTGCATGCATGAAACAAATGTATGAAACAAACATATTTGTTTCATCACTCCAAAGAGTGATGAAACAAATGTATCTGTGCATGCATGAAACAAATGTATCTGTGCATGCATGAAACAAATGTATGAAACAAACATATTTGTTTCATCACTCCAAAGAGTGATGAAACAAATGTATCTGTGCATGCATGAAACAAACGTATGAAACAAACATATTTGTTTCAAACATATTTGTTTCATCACTCCAAAGAGTGATGAAAGAAATGTATCTGTGCATGCATGAAACAAATGTATGAAACAAATATGTGCATGCATGAAACAAATGTATGAAACAAATGTATCTGTGCATGCATGAAACAAATGCATGAAACAAATGTATCTGTGCATGCATGAAACAATGTATGAAACAAATGTATCTGCATGCACGAAACAAACGTATGAAACAAACACATTTGTTTCATCACTCCAAAGAGTGATGAAACAAATGTATCTGTGCATGCATGAAACAAACGTATGAAACAAATGTATCTGCCAATAAACATTGTATTTAGATGAAGTGATTCAACCCTCTTTGATTCTCTTACCTGGATTATAGAGCATGCATCAAGAATCAAATATGGGTAACAATACTCATATTTGTCTGTTCTTACCTCTTGTCTGTCGGGGGGGGGGGGGGCGCAGACTTGCATGGAAAATACAATAACAACTGATAAGTTGTCACAAAAATGTGACTTGACATGTCAGAAGGTACTGCGTAGCCCAGCTGGGGAAAATTATTGGGTGTTTGACAAGTCAAAATTCTTTGGGCTGTTTACAGCAGCCACAGATCATCAGCACTCACTTTGCAGGGTTTCTCTCCTCTACAGGTGTTCATCATCACCTCCTCACTGACACCATGCTTTCTTTTCTTTTTTTTTTTGGTGGGCCTCCCTTTCAGTGAGGTATGGAGTGACGCGCTGATGTTTTGTTTTCACCTTAAGTCCTTACTGAGGTGTTTTCACATGAAATATCTCCTCTAATGCAATTAGAACAGACTCCATTGTTCCCCCCCGTGAAGCTGCAAAACCCACCTGAGACAATGCGGGCTTATTCAGCCCGATGCCCCGACGCTGTCGTCTCTCTGTCGCTGTCTTCATACTTCTCTCTTACTCTCATGCTTTTAGCCATGGTGTCATTCTCTTTCAGTTTGGGTTAAAGTGGTGGGGAGAGAATTCAAGACAGATGCAGGGAGGGAGAGAGAGAAAATTAAACGAGTGGGTAATTATCTTAATTTCCCTTCTTCGACCCTGCCTACGGTTACCGCAAGTTGACTTCCTGTACGTTTCATTGTGTTTGGCTGCCTGATTTTGTGTCTTCCTCCCTCCCCTGACAGTGCCAGGTTCTCCTTCATCAACACCTCCTCCGAACAGTGCAAACGGTGCCTCAGGAGGACCCTGCAGCCATAGCTCCACGGCTGAGTTCAATGCATCTTCCCCTGTGCAGTCCTCTTTTGATACGAAATATACAAGCTGCCCGGACAGGCCTGGGTGAGGCTCGCCCTGTGGGGCTTCACCAGTTAAAAGCTGTCCCCGGACATTCAGCGCCTAAGGTTCAAGCTGAGATAAACTGGGAGTAGGACAGGTGAGACACACTGCTTCGAGATCTGTTCAGGGGTTATATCAAGGGTCCATTTGCCACGTGTAAAATCTCTCTCTCTCTCTCTCTCTCCCTCTCTCTCTCTCTCTCCCTCTCTCTCTCTCTCTCTCTCTCTCTCTCTCTCTCTCTCTCTCTCTCTCTCTCTCTCTCTCTCTCACGATGCTCTGTGTTTGTCTTTGTTTCAAAGCTGCTGTGAATTTGTGACATTGTATTTAAAGTTGTTTTTTCCAGTCAAGTCTCTCTCTCTCTCTCTCTCTCCCTCTCCACCCCCCTCCTCTCTCTCTCTCTCTCTCTCTCCCTCTCTCTCTCCCTCTCTCTCTCTCCACCCCCCTCCTCTCTCTCTCTCTCTCAAACATTGCTCTGTGTTTAGATAATGGCATTTCTGTTTGTGTCTGAGTCTTCGTTTCAAAGCTGCTGTGAATTTGTGACATTTTATTTAAAGTTGTTTTTTTTAAGTCAAGTCTCTCTCCTTCTCTCTCTCCCTCTCTCCCTCTCCACCCCCCCCCTCTCTCTCGCTCTCGCCCCCTCGCTCTCAAATTCAAATTCAAATGTGCTTTATTGGCATGACAGGCATTCTCAGACTGCCAAAGCATTCATAACATATGATGCAAAATACTTCATGTCATAACAAACAATACAGAGAAGATAAGACAGTTGAAAACAAACAAACAAACAAACAGACAGACAGACAGACAGACAGACAGATATTAGTGACGTGATTTTAGTCCCTCATTGTGCCTCACTTTGTGGCAGCTGCTACACACTTTGCTGCCCCATCAACGTTGGGCTTTCTCACCCAATAAGTAGGGGACCGCCCGGGCAGAGTCAACACGTATTTGTGTTTTTGTGTATTTAGGGTGGAATTCTTCTCTTATACGTTTGTGTTTGTCGCATGTGGTGAAGAAGTGGAGCTGCGTCTCCACCACCGCTCGACCACAGCGAGACACCGCCTGTCTGTCCTCTGTGTTCCGGTCCAATAGGTTTCATCATTGCGTTTTTGTCGATTGACGGGTTGCTCGGGTGGGATGTGTCGAGGAGCGACGTCGCCGTCCCGAGGCGGGTTATTATGAGCGGCGTCAGAAGGGGTCTCACGTCCGCCTGTTGAGCATCAGGACCAGCTGGTTGAGGGGACTCTTCTCTATGTTTTGAGGGGATCTATAATGACAGGATTTGGGGGTCACTCATTTTTTTAGGCGTTTCCGGAATCGAATGGCTCTTTTTTCCGATGTGAATTACTCGAGGGGTGCTGGCCCAGTTCTGCTCTGCATGCATTGTAGGGAGACTTCCTCTGGACCCGCAGGATTCTCTTACAAAGTTCTGCATGCAGGCTTTCGGTGGGATGTTTTTCCCAGGAACCCCAAACCTCGCTGCCACATAGTGCAGCTGGAATATTGTGAGCCGGGTCCTAACTGGGATGGCAGCATGTGTCGACTCTTTGACGGCATAGAAAGCCCTTCCTGCTTTCTCTTTCGGTTCACTAGCGGCCAAGCTAAGATGTCCAGTGGGGCTGATCTTCAACCTGGCTATGTGTAGTTAGCTGATCGCTGGATTTCAGGTGCTCCTAGGGTGAAGTTGTACTTTGTTCCCTGACACCTGGACCTTTTCTGGAATATAACTATTTCAGTTTCTTCGGGGTTGATGGCCAGGGTCCGGGTCTCACAGAACTTTTCAAGCAGAGCCGGGCTTTGCTGTAGACCCTCTTCTGTTGGCGACAGCAGAACCAGCTCATCTGCGTGAAGGAGGAACTTGATTTCGGAGTCATGCGAAGCGAGACCACGAGCACTAGATTGTTCTAATAACTTTGCCAGTTCATTCATATAAATGTTGAAGAGGGTCAGAGAGATTGGGTTGCCCTGGGTCACTCCACGCCCCTTGGGTGAAGTTTGCAGTTTGTTTGTTCCCAATTCTGGTAATTTTGATAGCACATTTACCGCTTGTGTACGTCGATTGAATTGTGTCGTATGTTTTCCCGCCTACGCCACATCAGTTTATAGTTTATAAAATAGGCCCTCATGCCAAATTGCATCAAAAGCTTTATTAAAAAGCAACAAAATCTCTCTCTCAAATTTTGAGCATCACACATTTAATTTCCTGCACTCTGGTGAATTTCTATGCACCAATTTGCCCTTTTTCTACGTCGATTTATGTGGAAATGTCTTATTTATGTAAAAGAAAAGCCACTTTCAGATAGGCTAGCCATTCATGATATATTTTTGGGGGGGGGGGCAAATTCACCTCTTCTAAATATCGAGGGGGCACATGTCCCCCCTGACCCCCCCCATAAGTTACGCCTGTACCTTAGGCTATGGCATTCTGACACATATTGTGCCGCAAGGTGTGACCTTTGACCCTCTCCTAAAACAAGTGGCTATTGTTCTTTCTCATCCAGAGTAGAACATTTGGATCTGGTTTTCAAACGTCTCCTGGTGTTTTCCTCTTACGTTCTGGAATGTCTCACAATTTAGCAGGAAGTGCATCTCTGTCTCGGCTTCACCTGCCGTACAGTGACCACATATTTGCTCTTTTGGTAGCCAAGAGGTTTTGTGTGTCTGCCCTTTTCGGTGGCTAGACTGTGGTCGGCGAGCCTGTACTTGGTGAGGACGTGTCTCTGCCGACTGTCTCTGACAGTGGACAGACAGGCAGCCAGTTTGTGTTTTCTATTTAGGGCCCCGATAACATTCTGATTTGTTTCGTCATTTGGTTCCACGTGTGAGTTGTGCATTGTGCGATGATTTGGTTTAGTCTAGTCTGGGGTTGGTTAGCAGTGCTGGTCTGAAACCCATCTGTGTCGGTGGTTATGAGGTCAGTTAGTTTCACAACCAGCTGACCGAGGGGACTCTTTCTTAGCTCTTGGATTTGAAATTTGAAATTTGAAGGGGCATCCAGAATGTAAGTGATCTGTTCTGGATATTTATCATCAACGGGACACGGCCTCATTCTGCCCTGCAGGCATTGGTCGGTGTTTTCCTCTGTACGTTTAGCAGTTTTCACCAGAATTCTGCATGCAGGGCTTCTACTGGATGCTTGTCCCATCTAGTGTAGTCTTGCTGACTGAGTGGACCCCATACTTCACTCCCACACACTGCAATGGGCAGGCCGACACTGTCAAGCAATTTGGACCAGATTTTAATTGGGATTTCCTTTTTATTGCATAGAAAGCTCTTCGGGCTTTCTTTTTAAGGGCTCTCCCCCCCCCCCCGTCTCGGTGTGTGTGTGTGTGTGTGTGTGTGGGTGGGTGAGTCTCTCTCTCTCTCTCTCTCTCTCTCTCTCTCTCTCTCTCTCTCTCTCTCTCTCTCTCTCTCTCTCTCTCTCTCTCGTTGCCCAGTACAATGGCTGATTAGTGATTTGTCACTTATCATGAAACTGCCGCTGTTCGGTTCACAACAATGGGACCGTGTTAGCTTTGGACCAGGAGACATTTAATCACCCCTATCAGTGTGTAGAAAGCGGGAGTGCCCCATAACGTTATAACGTCTCGTTGCTCTGATATAAGCTGCAGAATAATGGAGGCGTCATAATAGGTGGAATTGGAGCTCTGCCCGTTGAGATACAAGTGCAATGTGCACATTCTCACCCGGTTTGCATGGATTAAAACACTCGTGACACATTTTTTGACCGGGGGAGGGGGGGGGGGGGAAGAGGGATGAAAAAAATGCTGCTTTCAAAGGCATACGGAGAGGGGGAGAGGGAGAAGATTTGGAGGGGGGGTTGCATTTCGACAACGAGCCGGTACCCGGCATGCGTGAATGAATATTTCTGAAAGACCGAGAAGACCTGCCTCGATTGGTACATGTTTTGTTTGGCAGACGGGCTTTCGAAGGAAGGCATCTTTCAGCCGGTGAGTTGCTCGTTTCGGGCCGTAGTGCGTCATCTGTAACAGAATCTGCAGAGGGCCGTGTGTTGGACGTGGAGAACGCCACCTCCGTGTGGCGTGACTGGGCCGAACACAGCTGTCGGGAGGTGTGGAAAGGCCTCTCTCCCGCTCTCAGCTGTGAAAACAGTTAGAGAGATGCCTCTCTCTCTCTCTCTCTCTCTCTCTCTCTCTCTCTCTCTCTCTCTCTCTCTCTCTCTCTCTCTCTCTCTCTCTCTCTCTCTCTCTCTCTCTCTCTCTCCCCCCCTCTCTCTCTCTCTCCCTCCCTCCCTCCCTCCCTCCCTCTCTCTCTCTCTCTCTCTCTCTCTCTCTCTCTCTCTCTCTCTCTCTCTCTCTCTCTCTCTCTCTCTCTCTCTCTCTCTCTCTCTCTCTCTCTCTCTCTCCCTCTCTCTCTCTCTCTCTCTCTCTCTCTCTCTCTCCTCCCTCTCTCTCTCTCTCTCTCTCACACACACACACACACTGCTGCTTCTGCACCTTTGACTTCAAGATAAGAATATCTCATTTCCAAGGATCTTAATAGATTTTTACTCCGCTGTCCTCATTAGCAGGCCGCACCATAAACACTAAACAATTCCTGCGTCGTAAATTTGAAACTTTATTCACAGTAGACAAACACATAAATCATGACCTTCATTGCATCATTAGGGCCGATAGCTTTCCCATTTAACGACGCTTCCTGTGAAGTTGCAGCACCGAATAAGAGGCACGATTGTATCCCGGCTGATAAGGCTTTTTTTTTTCATCGAATTTGCTTATCTAAAGGAGGTTAACAGCCGCTCATTTACGGTAAAACGCTGATTACAGATCACAGGCTGCATATTATGTAATGCAATTTAGCCATGGATTTTACATACCGATGAAACCCGTCTCCAAATACGTGGATGTGGTTGCAGCAAGTTGGCGGCTCGTGAAACTGCAAGCTCCTAATTTCGTTTCATTTCATGGACAACGAAATCTCATCCCCCCAGCCCACAGCAGTGCAACACAAACACATATCCAAAAACTACAAGAACTACAAGAACACATATCCAGACTTACACATATATCTAAACTAAACTAAAGTCCGCTGTCCAGGGAACCAACGCCAGCCAACCTGTCGGAACTGCTGGTCTGCATAGGCTAGCGGTTAGCTTAGCCTGCCTTGCTTCCGCGTCCTGTCAGACCGCCCCTGGTATTTCCTCTTTGGGCACAACTCCGGGCAGGGGCCGTGGTCCTTGGGCCCACCGGACGCAGCAGACCAGGCTCCCCCAGCCGATCCAGCGCCACCTCTCCAGCCAGACACCTTCGACACACCTCCCCGCACTCCACACGATGACACTAAAAACACAGCCAAGGCCAGGCGAGGCTGCTGCCAGACCACCCGCAGTGTTATCAGAACTGCCGGTCTGCATGGGCTAGCAGTTAGCTTAGCCTGCTCCACTTCCGCGTCCTGTCAGACCGCCCCTGGTATTCCTCTTTGGGCACAACTCCGGGCAGGGGCCGTGGTCCTTGGGCCCACCGGACGCATCAGACCAAGCTCTCCAGCCGATCCAGCGCCAGCTCTCCCAGCCATCAAACAAAGACACAAACTTACATGCAGACGTGACAAAGACACTGCACGGACGGTACTGGGTGAGGCCGCCGCAGATGTGAATTCGTGCCACCATTTTCCCACACCGGTACTGGGTGAGGCCGCTGCAAACATGAATTTGTGCCACCATCTTCCCGTCACCCATGCCGTAACGAGGTAATATATCACCGTTCATTGTTCCAAACAATAAAATGCGTCTAGATTCCCACCTGGTTTGTCCTGACAAAATGCAGCGCCTCACCTATTTACGATCTACGGCAGCTGAACTCAACCTTTTCACCAACCAACGATCAAGTCAGCCAGCCAGCATGATCATGCTGCCTGTTACTTTCAATAAAAGAAAAATAAACAGAGGGCAGAAGGCAATTATGGGCTCGGTAATTCATTGACACTGTCGTCTTATCTCGGGTGTCCTGTGTAAACTTAGACCAAGCCCTGTAATCACCATAGACGGCCTATTGAGGTGCCTTCACATCCTACTCTGTTGACCTCATTAACATACAATACCCACAATGCTAGCTGCAACGGCTCGGGGAGTCCAGCTTCTCGGGTTGCAGAGCTCGTCACTAGAAACGCAGAAGCGTGTCGTTATATAACCGTCGTGATATTTCTACGCCATAACTGTAGAGATTTGTCTGCTCCGTCCCGTGTTAAACCGAACCCGAACGACGGTTCGAACTTAAACCATCGGTTTGTACTCCAGGAGTAGTCTTGGCCGGAAAGGCAACACAGCAGTTGAAAGCGTGCAAGACTCAACAGAGGTAAGCAATTAAAACAGCACAACGGGCGAGCGCTACGTCATCACTCAAACACACGAGAGGCGGGGTCAAACATCAAACCTGCGGCGTTTATGGGCCCCGGAAAAAGCGAAAACCTCTCCCCGTACAATCCGCTGTGATTCCCTTCTTAATCTTTTCAAGCTTGACGATAACTTTCCTCTCGGTTATAAATCATTTCAGCAGTGAATTGCAATCAGGGGCAATTTAAAGGCAATCACAGTTACCCTGAATAGGGGCGTCTGCACTGATCTGTTTGTGAGCATTCGCAGCACCAGCTACGGGGCACCGCTGCACCGCCGAGCAGCACCCGGTGAGCTGGCTTTTCTACTGTATGGTGCAGCATCATCAGAAGTAGGTTACAGAATCCTTCTCCTTCTCCTTTCACAAGCCTGTCATTGTTGGGGGGGGGTTGGCCTGTTCCACGGAACATGAGCTTAATTGTTGGGTTTTTTTATCTCCCTGCCATGATTATGCCTTATCGTATCTTTCACGAGGTAGTTAGAGGGTAAAACCTCTTGTTTCTAGAGGGGGGGGGGGGCCGGTAGTCCACCGATTAGGGAAGTGGACCGGTTGCCGTATCTTGGTAAACCTGGAGGCTGACGGCCTACGTGGGACGGGTCACAGTATCCCATGATGAGGCTTTTGCCATCACACGAAAAGCGGGCGTGTCGGCTTTGTTTATGTCCCTCAGCCCACATCGCATGCCAGACAGGAGACACCCTCGCCGACACCGATCCCCATGCATAGAAATCCCACCCACGCCAACGTGAGTCAGGAGTGTTTACTATGGACACTGTTTATGTCTCACTCGTCACTTGTCTTATTAAGTGAGCTGCAAAATCCACAAAGGAATGAGAGAGAGGAACTGTGTGTGTGTGTGTGTGTGTTGTTTTTAAACATGTTCCTCACTTCCACTCCTCCGAGTGTTTGGATTCGGGCCTCACCCCAACTGACAGCTTTCGGCGAAGAGAGCCACGTCTCTGAAGGAACCCGCTTCGCCGAATGTCCCCAAGAAAGCCTGGTTTGTGCACAGGAAGCCACGCTGCCCTTATTTGTCTTTCTGACAAAAGTACGCGAGATTACAATACGAGAGATGGCCCAAAATCTTTTGACCGCTTACGTAGGCACGTTATGACTTTACGAGACACAGTTATTTCACCTTTGAACTTATTGTTCATACAAATCCGCGTAGCACTAACAAAGGAGACTGGCCGAGCGTAACTCGATATAGGACGGGGGAATATTGACTGTTTACTTTTCCTGTCAACTCCTGCCAGGACAATCATAACAAAGTGTGTTCATGACTGGAATTTGTGTCTTTTCAGTTCAGCCGAGAGCTAAACGCTAAACACGTCAAGGGCATTTCCTGTGGTAAAACCGCACAGCGATTGTTCACATTCACACACAATCTGCTGCAGGTACAGAAACACCAACACACTGAAGCTACAAGCGCTCTTAATGCACCAACACACTGAAGCTATAAGCGCACAATGCACCAACACACTGGAGCTATGAGCGCACAATGCACCAACACACTGAAGCTACGAGCCCACTTAATGCACCAACACACTGAAGCTATAAGCACACTTAATGCACCAACACACTGAAGCTACAAGCACACTTAATGCACCAACACACTGAAGCTACAAGCGCACAATGCACCAACACACTGAAGCTACGAGCACACAATGCACCAACACACTGATGCTACAAGTGCACAATGCACCAACACACTGAAGCTATGAGCACACTTAATGCACCAACACACTGAAGCTACAAGCGCACTTAATGCACCAACACACTGAAGCTACAAGCGCACAATGCACCAACACACTGAAGCTACAAGCGCACAATGCACCAACACACTGAAGCTATAAGCCCACAATGCACCAACCCACTGAAGCTACAAGCGCACTTAATGCACCGACCCACTGAAGCTACAAGCGCACAATGCACCAACACACTGAAGCTACAAGCACACTTAATGCACCAACACACTGAAGCTATGAGCACACAATGCACCAACACACTGAAGCTATGCACACACAATGCACCGGCACACTAAGCTACAAGCGCACTTAATGCACCAACACACTGAAACTACAAGCGCACTTAATGGGAAACATTCCCACAAACTATCCATACACCACCATGCTTATGTGCATAAATGCATGAGGTAGCAAAGGTAGAGCAAATTAAACAAAGTAAACACAATAATTTTCATGATATGGTATATGTTTTCAATGTAAACATCACTAATATTAACACACTTTCACAAAGTTTTTTTTTTATAGTGGCGATGAATCCCCATGTATCTGTTTACCCACAGGAGATATAGGAGGTATTAAATCAGAGTTTTAGTCACGTACTGTGTTTTGATGTGACCAAAATGTCAGATTTTACTATTAGTCCTGTCCACATAAGAGGTGAATTCTGGGAGATTTATAATGTGGCTTGTGGGTGTACAGGTGTGTAACCCTCCTTTATCCCAACACCCTGCAATCCCCTGGTTATTTCAAAAAACATGTCCTTTGTAAATTTGATGAGGTTAAATGCTAAAAAAAATAAAATACATAAATATAAAATAACATAGAAATATAAGATTGAAATAAATATAAAATATAAAATAATATAGATATAAAATATAAATAAAGAATTAAAATAAATATTAAATATAGATATAAAAGTAAAATAAATATTAAATAAATAAATAAATAAATAGATTAAAAAAACTGGATAAAGGTGAAATGAAAGTTGGTGATCCTTTACATTTCAGTTGTCAGGGCGAGGGTCTCCATGCCAACCACGCTACATCATTTCCACACACACTGCACTCATCGGTCTTGTGACCAAATCTCGTTTTCATATTTAAGGAAATTGTTTTAATTGAAAACAAATTCCAATTTGCAAAGCTGCAATTACTGGATTTAAGGTGGAATATCGTCAGGGGACGTACAAATGCCAGGTTTCTGTTCACAGACGTTTTACAGTTAGCTCCTGTGATGCTGGGGTGGGGGGGGGGGGCAATTATCTATTTGTTCCACTAAACTATTTCTTTTCAATGGCAAGTCATTCTGTACACATGTGGAATACGGTTTCTTGTATCTCTGTCCACTCATAGCCAGTATTGAGTCATTTCATTCACCGCCAGTATTATCCTGTTAATTAACTTCTGTTTTTTGGAAACTTCCATGATCCAACATGAGCCAACACATCCAGATAGGCTTTATGAATTTTTTTGGGCATTACGGGTGGAGAGGTGTGTCCATCTGGGAAGAAGGAAAGTGCCAGCCTCCTACGTGTGTCTTTACTGTTACAATGGCATTGTAAGGGGCCATTTCCTCTACTGTTTCTTTTTTACCCCATTTACCTCAGCTTTTGTTGTTTTGTTAGTTGCGACTGTTTGATGCTGAATGTGGATCATATTACAAAGGGATTGTTTTTGATCTCCGTTCAAAACATAACAGGCACTGAATGACATTGGGTCAATGGACGGGAAATGCTTTCATGGAGCCTGACTCTTTGACTCTTACCCTCCCATTGTGTATATGAGACCACTTCACGCGTCTTAATGGAGTTCCCAGACCATCACCGTGTACACGGCCTTGCTCTTGTTGTGAGAGCGTACCATATTTGTAGCTGTACGTCCAAATAAATAATAGCCGGTGTTGAGGTGGAAGCGGGGACTCAGCCATCTTGGTTCAGTACCGCTGCAAACACGTGACGGTGATGCTAAAGACAGGCACTGACGCATCGCCACGGTGACAAGCGGTCATGGTGCAACTAGGGAAAGTTTCCAAGTCAGTGTTGGCAGTTCTTTGGCAATCCAGTTTGAAAGTGTTTCAGATTTCAAGCGAACGTTGAAGAACAGAGAACAAGTGAGGCCGTTGTGACTTCCCAAGGATGACCCCCTTCTTCTTCTGGCCTCGCTCTGCCCTCCCTCTCTCTGATGTCACCGGCTGGCCTGGGTCAAAGGTAAGAGACAGACCAAAGGACACCGTACCTCCTGCGACGAGACTGAAATGGAAACAAGGATTCATCCCAGCTCCCCTTTAACCTCAACGTAACCCCCCCCCGCCCCTCTTCAGACCTGAAAAACACTGATTGTCGTAAAGAAAACATCCCTTCACAAGTTGTCCCGCTGCCGGTTTCCTGAGAAAGGTAGAGCCGGTCTCTTGCAGAGTGTCTCAGAACACAAACTTCCCTGTTTAGAAACAGCAGGCGTCTGGTGAGTCACCATAGTGGTCTGTTCACTGTGCACGTGTCTCATTGAACATAACAACCTGAAACAACCGGCCTTGTTTGCCAGGAGCACCAAGCCGAATTAGGTTTTTGCTGGGAAATGAAATTGAGATCCTAAATGCCGCTTACAGGACACCGACAACACACCGAATGGCGTATAACAAGCTTCTGATGTTGGTACGTAGGCTGAATTATGTTTCATTTTTTTTTCTCTAATTCTACTATGATTCATATTCTCCCTTGACTCTATTCCTTTATGCAATGTTAAGGTTGCATCTTAATATTTAAATGATAGCATTGACTAGTAGGGATAGCCTTCCTGAAGACGTCCCGTAGGTGAGCTCGCTGCTCGTGTCTCACCTCGCTAATACTTCTGAGCTCTTTCATCAGGGAGAGTGGGCTGGCTTTTGAGAGAATTCCACCCTTCTCCCCCTCTCCCACATGTGTCCTTACAGACAGACCGGCTTTGACACCTGTGAAAAGCCGGTGTCACAGCACACAAGACAAACCCCGTCCCGTCAGAGGAAATTTATTCATGCAAGCGTCTGAAACGTCCGTAATGAATACCTGGAAATCACTGATTACTTGCGGTGTGCGTTTCGCCATGGTTAACACGCAGGCTCGAAGAAAATGTTCCCATCTAGTTTCATGATGAACAAGGCAGAAAATGGCACTGGGCGGTTTGTCACGCATTTCAAACATGTTACATAAAATAAATCAACATTTCCATTTGCAGAAAATTCAAAATCTGCTCATGCGCGTCATACGCCACGCACATACTGCCGTAACTTGATCGGCGTTCATCAGGATCATTCATGATCGCATTATCGGTCAGTCATGTCAACCAGTCCTAATCAGGAATGTTTAAATAAACAACTGACTAATGTTGTTTTTATCAGGTGATGCTGATGTGATAGCCAAGAAATGATTCAAAAAATGGGGTGGATCAGTCTTTCTCACGCACCTCCGCTGTCATCTGTCATGAAGGACGGCTAATTATGAAATAGTTCCCTGTACTTGCTTGTCTGCAGTGGGAAGTCATAACAGTAAATTGGTCTCATTGGCTTAACGTTAAGTTAGCCAGATGACACGCCAGCCAGAGGCAAAGAGAATAGAAAACCAAACTGTTTTCCATGGCTCAGGGAGAAAACAGAGATGTGCGCAAAACAAAGGGTGGAATTCTAGCCACGAGTAACATAAAACCAACTTTTACAGGTTAACTAGTCACCACTGGTGGCTTCAAACACTGCGCAATGGTGTGTTAATCTTTTTCAGATCTCTCAATCCACGCACACTGCTACAGAGGAGGATCGGGTTGCAAGCAGAGTTTACATTCTCTTCGTAGTAGGCATACCACACACCGAGGGCTGGAGCAGAGTGAAGGCCTCCACGGTGGTGACGCGAGTCAGTACTGGGCGAGCAGAGGCATGTTGTTTCCAAGTTGGACTGTGTGAAAAAGAATTAATTGTCTGAATTACTGCCTCATTATTGAAATTAATCCCCAAAATAATGCTATTTGCTAATACAGCGCATGACTCTTTTTTTTGCATTTCGTTTCACTTGAATCCATTTTGTCATGGGATTCAAAGTACCAAAATAGAAGTAAAATATTTCACCAGCCTGGAAAGTGTATTCTTAAAGACACGGAAGCAGCTAGTGTTACAAAGTCTTACACACAACAAGTCTCAAACACAGAGCTTTCACATGGGCTACAAAGCTTTTCAGTGTGTCCCCGGGATCGTATTTCCGGCAGTGACGCCGAATATGAGTGAGATCATTACTTTCTAGTGCGGCGGCATTCCTTGAAACAATGTCTTTCATGATGTATGTTGACAAATATCATCAGATGGGTGGAAGAGGGGAGGGAGGATTCCTTCACTGGCTAACAATTAGAAGGTATTTTCAAACGTGAACTGTCTGTCCATCTTCCTATCTGCCATGCAAATGCCATGATTTGTGCAAGACATCAATGGGAACTACTGATCCAAACTTTTAGTGAAGCATCCCTCCATCTCACTTATACCCACCAGGTATTTTTGGGTGAGCATATATTTTGGGGTAGAATACACCACCCATGGTGTCTCCGTACGTGTATACACAGCCACAGCCATAATATATATCATTTAGCATATAAAGCCAGAAATCCCCCACAACCCTGACCAGGTTAAGCAAGTATAGATAAGGGATGGATATAAAGCCAGCATACGTATGTGCAAGTGTGATCTTTTATACATCAGACATGTGACATTGACATGAGAGTCTGTCTTCTTTATCACTGGTATTTGTTTTTGACACAAGAAAAAAGAAACATATTTTCAGATATTTCTTGGACTACTGGATGAGGGCATGGCTAGGCTTTTAATGGCAATCAGTTACCTAATCACCAAGTCTCCTGGGAGTGCTTACAGTGAGGGAGCAGGAATGTAGTGAAAATTACTATCTAGAATGTACATGTCATCAGTATCAACTGCTCTATATGGCCCCAGCCACCGTTGTCTAGCCCCCCTTCGCTCCAAAGATGGGCTAATGCTGCTGAAAGACAATGAGTCAATTACCAACAGATGGAAAGAGCACTATGAGGAGCTACTGAACAGGGACACAACTACTGAGATGGAGGCCCTTGACCAACTCCCTCAACAACCCATCAATGAGAATATGGGAGCACCACCCAGTCGGAATGAGGTGCAGGATGCCATAAGGAAGATGAAGAACAACAAGGCCACTGGACCTGACGGCATCCCAGCAGAAATCCTGAACGATGGTGGGCCAGTTCTCCTTAGTCACATCCACACCCTGCTCCTCAAAATATGGGAAAAGGAGGAAATCCCTGCACAACTTAGGGATGCCCTCATTGTCTCCATCTTTAAGAAGGGAGACAAGGCAGACTGCAGAAATTACCGTGGCATTTCCCTCCTATCCACCACTGGTAAAACTCTCGCCCGGGTTTTGGCTAATAGCCTCCTCCCCCTGTCAGAAAACATTCTCCCTGAGTCTCAGAGTGGATTTCGCCCAAATAGAGGTACCATGGACATGATTTTCACTGCTCGCCAACTACAGGAAAAATGCCAGGAACAAAATCAACCACTATACATGGCCTTCATAGACCTCACCAAAGCCTTTGACTCTGTGAACCGTCAGGCTCTGTGGCTGGTTCTGGCAAAATTGGCTGCCCGAACAAATACATCCAGATACTGAGACTATTGCACGACAATATGTCAGCCACAGCACTCAGTGGCAGTGGAGATGAAACGGAACCCTTCAGGGTTCACACTAGAGTCGAGCAGGGCTGTGTCATTGCTCCTACCCTGTTCTCCATTTTCATTTCTGCTATCCTCCATCTTATGGGGAAACACCTGCCACAAGGAGTCAGAATCATGTACATAACCGACGGACAACTCCTGAACATCAACAGATTCAGGGCTAAAAGCAGAACCAACACCATATCCATCATGGAGTTGCAGTATGCCGATGACAATGCCCTTGTGGCCCATTCAGAAGAGGACCTACAGTGCATTCTGGATGCTTTTGCCAAGGCATACAAGCAGCTTGGTCTGGCCCTTAACTTAAAAAAGACCCAGATCCTCTACCAGCCACCACCCAACACAAATAACCCTGCTCCACCCCCAACTATCTATGTTGACAAAACCAGACTGGAAAATGTGGACCACTTTACATACCTCGGAAGCCTCCTATCATCCAAAGCTAATATTGATGAGGAAATACACCACTGCCTCAGCTGTGCCAGTGGGGTTTTCTCAAGACTGACGAAAAGGGTCTTTGAAAACCGCGACCTCCAGACCAGAACGAAAATTATGGTCTACAAAGTGGTAGTGTTGCCCACCCTACTGTATGGATCAGAATCCTGGACCACATACAGCAGGCACCTGAAGGCACTAGAGGCACATCATCAGAGGTGCCTCCGAAAGATCCTCAAGATCACCTGGGAAGATAGACGCACCAACACCAGCATCCTGAAGGAGGCTAACATTCCCGCTATCACTGCCACCATTGCCCAACACCAGCTCAGATGGACTGGCCATGTCATCCGTATGCCTGACTATCGCCTTCCAAAACAAGTCCTATACTCTCAGCTTCTCACAGGACAACGTGCCCGGGGTGGTCAAAAGAAAAGGTATATGGATAACATCAAAACGAACTTCAAAAAATGCCACATAGACCCTAAGACCTGGGAAGACACAGCCACCAACAGGGCGACCTGGAGAAAACTTGTCCGGGAAGGAGCTGCACTTTATAATAATGATCTCCGACATCTGCAAAAGACAAGCGCAGACTCAGAAAGGAGGGAGTTTCCACCAAAAAGGCCAAAACCAATCCCACAATTACCACCGCCTACCCCTGCCCACACTGCACCAAAATATGCGGCTCCAGGATTGGCCTCTTCGCTCACCTGAAGACCCACAAGGACCAAGAAGGAGGACAGTCATACTCGACCCTGAGTGACCGCCGATGATGATGATCAATTGCTCTATCATAAAAATCCAATTTACAGTTACTATCTTAATCGAAATAATATGAGTTAATAGAGCACTGTGTAGTATACCCCAGAAAGTTGAATCAGTTCATCTGGACACAACGTTTAGTGCACAAAAACTACCCTAACCCTAACACTAACCACCGTAGCTTTTGTGTTTTCAAATATATGTATGGGAGGCCAGGCCAGCCAGAGCTAGCATCTTGATAACGTGACTTGCGCAAGAAAAACTTGGCCCATACAACTTTGTGGTGCCGGACAAGAAAACTTCAGTGACATCGTGCCCCCAGCACGATTTCATAGATAAAATTTCGTGAATATGACGCATCAACTCAGTTGACAAGAACATTAAGTTCACAAGGGAAGACGTAAAGAACAAAAGTTTGCCCTTCTTGGACTGTGACATCTACATTGGGGAAGACAGGAGCCTCCACATTGGGGTTTACAGGAAACCTACACACACAGACCAATATCTACTTTTCGACTCACACCACCCGCTGGAACACAAACTGAGCGTCATCAGAACTCTGCAACACAGAGCTGACAATGTGCCCAGCAGCACTCAGGCCCAAAGGGGAAGAACACAAACACCTGAGGGGAGCTTTAAAAACCTGCGGCTACCCCAGTTGGACCTTTGTGAAAACTGCAACACGTTCCAAAAAGACCAACCAGGTGAGCGATGAGGAGAAAAGGAACAGAAGGAATAGCACAGTCATCCCGTATGTTTCTGGGGTCTCCGAGAAACTCAGGGGAATTTTTAACAAACACCGCATCCCGGTATACTTCAAATCCAGCAACACACTCCGACAAAGACTGGTTCATCCCAAAGACCGTGTACCACACACCCAAAAAAAGCAATCTGGTGTATGTTGTACAATGCAATGAGGATTGCACTGACCTATACATAGGAGAAACCAAACAACCACTACACAAACGGATGGCCCAACACAGAAGGCCAAACTCCTCAGGACAAGACTCAGCAGTCTATCTACACCTAAAGGAGAAGACACACTCCTTCGAGGACAGCAACGTACACATTTTGGACAAAGAAGATAGATGATTTGAAAGAGGGGTGAAGGAAGCCATCTATGCGAAACTGGAAAAACCATCCCTCGACAGAGGAGGAGGTCTGCGACACCACCTATCTCCCACTTACAATGCTGTCCTTTCATCTCTACCCAGGAGACTCAAGAAGCCTAGCCTCCAAGAACAACAGTCGGTCACTAACGGCGCTGACGACTCATGACCACTGAATGGCGCACTAACAAAGTCGAAACTAACACCCCTGCTCTCAGGGTCGCGGGGATGCTGGAGCCCATCCCAGCAGTCATTGGGCGGTAGGCAGGGAGACACCCTGGACAGACCGCCAGGCCATCACAGGGTGGTAAATCTAGTGCCATTTAATGGGGATATTTCCAACTTTACCAACATGTTAGAAGGTGACGACTCCATTGGGCTATTTCTGTTTTCGAGAACACGATGCAGAGTTAGCCACACTACCATAAAAGCAACACCACACAATGCGATTGCGATGAAGCAGTGTTACAGGATGTCCTATTATGTGTGTGTACACCTCACCTTTAATTGTCAACTGCACACTTGTTGGTGTCCGTTTTGTATCAGGACAGATCAGTTGAAGCTAGGCGTTGAGGCTATCTGATGTGGATGGCATCCATCACATTCGTAAGAGGGCATGTTGTGGTGCCAGTTTTATCAAGCCCCCCCAACCCCCCGACCCATTACTGCTTTCTGGCTATGAGTCTGATGGTTCTGCTCTTTTAAATTTAGAAAGCTTACATTAATCGCATCTTGGCCTGATTCATTTTGTTAGGAGTGTAATGATTTTGAATGACGTAGTCCCATCTATAATATAGAACACACCCTGTATATCAGTTTATATGTTCATTTTTGTTTAAAGCACATTTACCAAAGATGTCGAAGGACGCTTTATAGACCAACGGCAGGAAAATGGTAAAACATAATAACAATTTCTATAATTGCTTTTTGAAATAATTTCATTTCACAAGTTATTATTTTCTTTGTTTTTGCACCTGTTTTGGTATAACCCCAACTGTATGAAAACTCTTGAATTAGTGAGCTCTTATCTTTGAGTAGCCCCAAACCCAGTGTGCTGCTGACATGAAAACAGAAGAGTCAGGAAAAAAAAATTAAAAAAAATTGGTCGATGGATACAATGAAATTTAACTGGGCATTAATGATGAAAAAGGCATAATGTGTCAGCAAAATAAATCTGCTGTAAATCATCTACACACCCACCGTTATCTCTTTATGTGCCAATACAGGATGTAAAACTGTCTTGACACAAGGTGTGTCACCACACTGATAGTTGAGCAAATGTGTAAACTGTGTAAACCTGTGCGCTGAAGTAGACTGTAAGGAGCTCTAAGGCCATATAGTATGAGGGCTAATTGTGGTGTGGTGAGCCGGCATGGAAGAATGAGTTGAGAGGTGGAGATCTCTCTTAATTGCAGCTCCCGTGTCCCATACACCGCGTGACCCCAGGAGCACTCTTTTACTTTGCCCCTCCCCAATGGTTGCCAAACAATGGTTTCCTCTTACGAGGTTACTATTCAGAACACCAGTCATAGTCACGGTCCTACAGTCAGTCAGTAAAATGGACGTCTACCCAGTTTGAGTTGAACCCCCAAACAAACAACAATCCATCCATCCTTCCATTAGCTGAACCGCTTATTCTGCTCTCAGGGTTGCAGGGATGCTGGAGCCTATTCAAGCAGTCATCGGGCGGCAGGCAGGGAGACACCCTGGACAGGCCGCCACGCCATCACAGGGCCGAGACACACATGTACACAAACATTCATACCTAGGGACAATTTAGTACAGCCAATTCACCTGACCTACATGTCTTAGAACTGTGGGAGGAAACCCACGGAGACACGGGGAGAACATGCAAACTCCACATAGAGGATGACCCACCAAGGTTGGACCACCTGGGGCTCAAACCCAGGACCATCTTGCTGTGAGGCGACCGCACTAACCACTGCACTACCGTGCCGCCAACAACAATAATCACAACATTTAAACACATAAATCATAACAATTTTAAACACAAAAAGTCCCATGAGTCCTTATGCTCCCCCAGTGCGGCGCCATCAAAAATCAGAGCGACCGCCTCCCCTGGGTTGCTACATAGCCCCCACCTGAGGGATCAGCTGCCCCTGACAATACATAGTCCCTCAAAAGTCCAGGCTGTCACAGCTGGCGTACAGACAGCCCAAACCCCATGTGTCATAGGCCCTCTTCTGCCGCACTCCGGTGCCGGGACGGGCCAATCGAGTGCAGGAGTCCTAGCACTGTACGTGCAACTCCACATCTCGTTGACAGCCAGGCCAGCAGAACCGCCTCTGGAGACAGTGGAGGGCCCTGGCATTCCCATTGTGCCCTGGCCCCACCGAGCCATGGACTATCTGGGGAACCTGGGGACGAAGCACACGGGGCACCAATAGATGCGTGGTCAACGGGAATAATCTCTTCTCCTTCCTGGACGGCTGCCACCATCGGCGTCATCTGGTTCCGCTACTCCTATGCCGCACAGGGGCTCTGAGCCTGCTGATTGGTGGATGCTTGGCAACTCGCTCGCCAGTCCCTGAGCCCACTCCTCCTCTGACAGGATTGGAGCACCACAGTCTTCGTGCCGAGGGTGATGGCTGCCTCTGACACGTTGTTAGGGATAGTAATTTCCCTAACAACATGTCAGGGGCTCCCCAGCAGGCCCATGTTGGGGAGCCCGTGTTCAACAAGGGCTCCCTAGCAGGTAAGCAGGTCCAGGCTGATCATACACGGGTCCCGGATGTTGGCAAGCCGGAATTCGTGTGTCAGCTCCTGGTCTCCGGCCCGGACTTGCAGTGACTTCCTCCCTCTCATCCCAGACTTTTCCCCCAGTCACCGTCATCAGCTGGATGTTGGTTGGGGACCATGTTACTGACAGTGGGCCGGTGGTGCCCGGGAGGATGCACTAGAGAAATGGTAGACCTCATGTCTACCAGGGCCCTCGACCATCGATCGACCATCGAGTTAGCAGTCCAAATATAGTCCTTCAGTGTGACCTAGGCAGCCAATCAGCATGCATCGGCCTTGAAGGGGGGCTGAAGACTGGAGTGGCGGTCCCCTCACTAGGCTACTCTGCCATCATTTCCCCGCCGGCTGGTTGACTCTGGCTTTTAGTGTCGGTGCTGGGCAGTTGCGGACTATGTGTCCAGGCTCTTCACATTGGTAACAGCAGTCAGTCGACCGGGGCGGACGTTGCTTGGATGTTGGAGGCCATCACTGAGACTGTTGTGGTGGAAGCCGAACTTGGTAGACCCCCTCTACCTCTTCCTCATTGTTGGCCAACCTGATGTACGGTAGGAGAGCGTGGGCCTTCTGCTGGGTAAGCCGCGTGGAGTGTATCACCTCAGCCTGTTCAGCTTAAAAGTGAGCCTCGGAGAAGACTCGTGTCCCGAATCACCTCTCCAGCCCCATGGTTAGGGCTTGGATGTCCCGCTGCTCCGCTGGGGCTGGGTCGAGCAGCACCAGCAAAGCCTTTCCCTCAGCCTGTTCAGCTTAAAAGTGAGCCTCGGAGAAGACTCGTGTTCCGATTCGCCTCTCCAGCCTCATGGTTATGGCTTGGATGTCCCGCTGCTCAGCTGGGGCTAGGTCGAGAAGCACCAGCAAAGCCTTTCCCTCCAACGCCAGGTGGATGGCAGCTTCCTTGCTGCTCCATCCGTTATGCGATGCCACCAATTAGACTTGCCAGAGAGACGGCTCTAACGGTGTCGTCCCATTGTACTCATGCAGCTTGGCTGGCGTTCTATGCGCCTCTAGGGACGATCCTGGCCTCTAGGGACGATCGGTAGCGGCGGGCAGAATGTGCTCCCAAGTGCTGGTCATCCTGGCCTCTAGGGGGCGGCGGGGCTGCGGTGCACTTGAGCCATGGTCTGGAACATTTCCATCTCTAGCGGGCTCCGTCTTTTGCCACGCCAAGTTTTCCACGCTCAAACGGGTTTACTCAATGGCGCGCTCCAGTCTCGGGATCTCCCTCTACATTCTTCAGCTTAGTCCCACGTCTGATACCAATGTGGTGTGCAAAGCGTGGGAGAATGAATCGAGAGGTAGAGATCTCTTTTAATGGCAGTTCCCGTGTCCCATACACCGCACCACCCCAGGAGCGCGCTTTTATTTTGCTCCTCCCCAATGGTTGCCGAAGAACGACTTCCCCGAATGACGTCACTATTCAGCACACCGGTCATAATGACGTTCCTTCAGTCAGTCAGTAAAATGGTCGTCTGCCCAGTTCGAGTTTAACCCCCAAACAAACAACAATAATCACAACATGAACACAACTTTTAAACACATAAATCATAACAATTTTACGCACAAAAAGTCCCATGAGTCCTTGCGCTCCCCCAGCGCGGAGCCGCTGACAACAGTCGGAGCGACTGCCTCCCCCGGTCGCCACAGTACCCTGCGTGGTCTGTTTAGTGTTACTGACATCACTCTGCCTCTACTTAAACGGCCTGGTAGTGGTATCACTAACCATTTAGCATTGAAAGTCAGTCAATTTCAATTTCAGTCAGTCCGTTTTGGGAACCTCAACTTGCATCTCTGCTCTTCGCAGATGATGCGGTTGTGTTGGCGTCATCAGAACGTGGCCTCCAGCGCACACTGGGGCGGTTTTACAGCTGCGTGTGAAATGGTCGGGACGAGAGTCAGCACCTCCAAGTCTGAGGCCATGGTTCTCTACCGGGAAATGGTGGATTGCTCCCTCTGGGTTGGGAATGAACTGTTGCCTCAAGTGAAGGAGTTCAAGTATTTATTTTTCATGAGTGAGGGTAGGATGGAGCGGGAGATTGACAGGCGGATTGGTGCAGCTTCAGCAGTAATGCGGACTTTGTACCGGGCCGTTGTGGTGAAGGAGGGCTGAGCCGGAAGGCAAAACTTTCAATTTACCAGTCAATCTTCATTCAAACCTTCACCTATGGTCATGAGCTCTGGGTAGTGACCAAAAGGGTGAGATTGCGGATACAAGCGGCTGAAATGAGTTTCCTCCACAGGGTGTCTGGACTCAGCCTTAGAGATAAGGTGAGGAGCTCGGACATCCGGAGGGAGCTCGGAGTAGAGCCGCTGCTCCTTCACGTCAAAAGGAGCCAGTTGAGGTGGTTCGGGCATCTGATTAGGATGCCTCCTGGGCACCTTCCTTTGGAGGTTTTCCGGGCATGTCCAACTGAGACAATACCCCGGGGTAGACCCAGAACTCGCTGGAGGGACTACATGTCCAATCTGGCCTGGGAACGCCTTGGGATCCCCCAGGAGGAGCTGGAGGGCGTTGCTGGGGAGAGGGACATCTGAAGTGCCCTACTTAGCTCTCTGCCACCGCGACCCGACCTCGGAGAAGCGGCTGATGATGGGATGAGACGAGATGAGATGAGATGGTTACTGTAAGAAACCCCTTTGACAATAATTTCATTTGTTTCTACAAATATTGCCCACACGCTGTACTATCCTTGTTTAAGTATGTCTAAGTGCCAAGTCCTACAAGTGCCAGTTATAGTGCAGAATAAAAATGTGCACACTGGTTAGTTCATCAGGTTAAACATTATTTAACACAACTAATGTACTACTGTGCAAACATACAAAGCTGCTATCCGTGATTTTTCTTGTTATTTGATTCATTTGAAACGTAATGACGATGTGGACATAACACCTCTATGGCTCTATTGGACAGACAATACACAATCAATATTACAGCTGAACAATGTTCCAGTACAGTACAATGTGCAGACAGAAACAGACCTGTTGACACTGATGTTCTCAGACTACAAACAAGGCGTAGCAGTCATTGTGGCTCGTGTGCCATCAGCTCAACAGTAAATAGTCTGCACCCTTGTAAAAATGGGACCCTGAGACCAAAGCTAACACAGGAAGTCTAATGTTTTAAAAACTTCATCAAAATGTATCATAACATGGATCTGGAGAAAGATAGATTGTTTATTCAACAGAAGCGTTGCCACATTGGCAATCTTTATTTCAGTCGTTTTTCCTGCTGCAGTTGTTTCCAGCAGGTGCGTTTGCCGCTGCAACAGTGTTCATCCTACCCTGTCAAAATGTCTCAACAGTGGTATACAGAGACTGGAGAATGTCTCCAACCATGCACACGATGTGGGTTAGCATTATGCAACTTAACTCCACATGAATTATATAACGATGTATTGATGGAAAAAGTCGCAGATTTCAGCTTTAACCTAGGAATGCAACATTTGCCACGAGAATTCTGAGTGTGCCTCGGTGAGTTTGGATCCTGAACGACACCAAATTCAGCCATTTATTCTCGTTGCGTTAAGCTTGCTTTTTTGAGATCTCATTTATGAGTTTTATTTTGACGTGACTGTAGCTAAGTAGATAAACCCAGTTCGCACTATCCACCATCTAGACATGAAGGGAGATCTAGGCAGATCTAGACATCGAGGGAGAGGCAACGGCAACCGGAGACCGGCTTCCTTAAGCTCTTTAATAGCTCAAACATCACCAAGCAAAATACTTTTAGCTCCAGCAAGACCGTGAAAGCTGGTTCTTCTAACATTGACAGCCATCTGTGAGATTGAAAGCTTGTTGTTGTGGACATCTAACCAACTTTCACTCTTCCCTCAAATAATGCCTGGCCTTGAGGCCTAAACATCCATCCATCCATCCATTATCCAAACTGCTTATCCTGCTCTCAGAGTCGCGGGGATGCTAGAGCCTATCCCAGCTGTCATTGGGCGGCAGGGGAGGGGGACACCCTGGACAGGCTGACACACACATTCACACCTAGGGACAATTTAGAACGGCCGATTCACCTGACCTACGTGTCGTTGGGCTGTGGGAGGAAACCGAAGCACCCGGAGGAAACCCACGCAGACACGGGGAGGACATGCAAACTCCACACAGGATGACCCGGGACAGTCCCCAAGGTTGAACTACCCCGGGGCTCTAACCCAAGACCTTCTTGCTGTGAGGTGACTGTGCTAACCATTGTGCCACCATGCTGCCCAGCCCTAAACATACTGTAGAAAATTCAGGGGGCAGCCAGGAACCACCGCAGCCGGGACATGAACTCGGGTCAGCCACACCATGAGCGACTGCGCTAACCAGTCAACTAAAGGGTCCAACCCATTAGCTAAGGGCTAGCGAGTGTACACATTCGTAGTCGTTCCACTAGACCCCCCTCCTTCGGGAAGCGCATCCCCGCGCTTCAGCATACCAGCTCCCTCACGCCTCTGGACGCACGCGCATCCGATGGCCTCACGGTCTCACCATCCCACCTCTGACACCAGTGTAGCGAATCCGGGGGGCAGCCGGGAACCGCTGCAGCCAGGATGCGAACCCGGGCGACTACGTTAACCAGTGGACTAAAGGGTCCGACCCGTTAGCCAAGGGCTAGCGAGTCTAGTCATCCATTGTCGTTACAATATTTTTCACTGGTGTTTCGCCCCAATAACTGCCCACTGGGTAAATGCATGACAAACGTTACCGGGCTTGAACACCGTCTTTGTGTCTAAAGCCATTTCCTGCAGAGTGATTTGTTCTTCTCATCTCAACATGTATTCCACTCACAGAGGAGCCAGGAAGACACCCAGACAGTGCACCAGCCGAGCAAAGATTTGACATACTTGATCCCCGTAGGGAAATGACACCCTGCGTTTAACCCATCCTGGTTCTGTACCTAGGAGCAGTGGGCAGCCGCCGTGCAGCGCCCAGGGACCAACTCCAGTTTGTCTTGCCATGCCTTGCTCAGGGGCACAGACAGGAGTATTAACCCTAACACGCATGTCTTTCTGACGGCGGGGGAACCCGGAGCACCCGGAGAAAACCCACCGCAGACACGGGGAGAACATGCAAACTCCACACAGAGGACGACCTGGGATGACCCCCAAGGTTAGGCAACCTCGGGGTTCGAACCCAGGACTTTCTTGCTGTGAGGCGACCGCTGCGCCACTGTGCCCTAGGGAATTAACAGGATTGTCACTTGGAGGAGAGTCTGTGCATATCAAACTGTCATGCAAGAGTTATGTCTGCTCTCAGCATGTATGCAGTCAGTGAACACACACCTGCAGGAATACGTAACACACACACACACACACACACACACACACACACACACACACACACACACACACACACACACTCTAGATACACTATATAAATTTCCCACACATCCATATAACCCTGGGCAGTGTGCTGAGCTCAGACCAGGTCCTGAACACAGAACAGGTCAGGCCACATGTGGCCTGGAAATAAATGTCATTAAACTCAGATGTCAGTTTTCATTTGGCTCTGCTGAGGGCCCTACCATGCACAAGAGCTATATCTTCATTATTCACACACACACACACACACACACACACACACACACACACACACACACACACACACACAGACACACCCCAAAAACACACAAACGGAAACACACACATAGTTACTCACTCACACATACAGACGCACCCCAGCAGTCTCACAACACAGACACAGACACGGACACACACAGACACAGACACACACATGTAGACTACCTGGGAAATTGGAATCCAGCGGAGACCACATGGAAACCAGACATCACTTTTTTCATTTTTAAGGCACAAGAACTGCAAATAACCTGGTTGAGTGACTGCTGGTGTGACGTTCTGTCATTGGTAAGATGGATTAAAAAAGACACACTATGGCCAAAGGAAAGGACCGGCTTCTGTAAACCAGGATAAGCACACACTTGCATGGGTTTTAGGGTTCTGGTGGCGCAATGGCAACATGCAATAGCCCATATGTGGTTCTCAAATCTAAATCCGGTCTGGGCCTCTCTCTTCAGACAGGACATGTAGGTAAAAAGGACAAAGGTGCCTGACAACAGCCGCAACAACAAACACAACATAGCAACCAGACATCTGGTGAAAAATAATCAAGATGATAACCATTGTCATTACCCGAGGTCATGAGTGCTGGTTTTAACAGCAAATGTCATTACAAAATGGCAGTGGCCCTCTACATGATTCCTGTTTTCGTGCACACTGCATATTTCACAAACACCTGAGGGGAGTTCCTCCCCCCATTTACACCCAGGGAGGCCCTTTGTTGTCTGTGCTGTGAGCCTTCCCCACTCCCTTACTTAATAATATAACCATAACAATAAGACTGAGAATAACACTTTGTCTATATAGGACAAGTAATACAATGTGTTTACTCAGTGTGACACAAATTAACAACATATCCCTTAGAAATAATAAAATAAGACTATAGATCAGTAAAAGTGCAATTATTTTGAGAATGATAAACATAATAAGAACAGTGGAAAAGACTTCAATACCCAAGTAAAAGTAAGACGGGTTTTAAGATGATGCTTCCCGGCTGCGGTGGCGGTTCCCGGCTGCTCCCTAAATTCGCTGCATCGGTGTCAGAAGTGGGATGGTGAGACTGTGAGGCCATCGAGGAGTGAGGGATCTGGTATGCTGAAGCATGGGGACGCACTTCCCGAAGGAGGGGAGTAGTGTAACGACCACGGATGACTAGACTCGCTAGCCTATTGGCTAACTGGTCAGACACTTTAGTCGACTGGTTAACGTAGTCGCCCGTGGTGCGGGAGACCCAGGTTCGCGTCCTGGCTGCAGCGGTTCCCGGCTGCCCCCTGAATTCTCTGCATTGATGTCAGACGTGGGATGGTGAGACCGTGAGGCCATCGGAAGCATGTGCACCCAGAGGAGTGAGGGATCTGGTATCCTGAAGCATGGGGATGCACTTCCCGAAGGAGGGGAGTAGTGTAGCAATCACGAATGACTAGACTCACTAGCCTATTGGCTAACGGGTCAGACCCTTTAGTTGACTAGTTAGTGCAGTCGCCCATGGTGCGGGTGACCCGGGTTCGCGTCCCAGCTGCGGCGGTTCCCGGCTGCCCCCTGAATTCGGTACATTTAGAATAACCCACAGTATCACGTGTCTGTGGATCTATCAGTAGGTTCTTCCAGAGTCTATGGGCACATGAACTGAAAGAGGCCTCACCGCCGGTCCCGGTCCTTAACAAAAGCGAATGACTGGATCAGCTAGCCCCGTTAACATCAGCACTAACCACCGTGTGGGTGCTAGTCCCGTAGGAATACATCCACGATTCCCTGGAGAATTCGTTTCGCACCATTTGCAGCACTTAAGAACCGGTAAGAAGAAAGGTATCGGAAAAGCAAGCTGACTAGCCAGTAGCTCAGGGAACGTCCAGGAGGATAGAGAATGGCTAGCAGATTGCTGCTTCCCTGTGTCAGCTTAGCTAGCCTGGCTAGCTACTACCACACAAACTGCAAATAGCTACTTCTTGTGGTTGACATTACATTGTGCTTGTTTGACATATATTACGTTGCCTTAAGGACACACAACAAGCCGAAACCCCATCGCAATCCTGCCGAATTAAAGCTTTTTTAAGAAAGGCTGTACTGGTCTGGGAGGATCTGAGCAATAGCCCAACTATCCAGCCAGATAAACTCTTCGGCAGTCAATCGTTTCAGGAGGCGGAGCGATGTTTATGATGTTTACTTGCCAAAAGGTGAAACTGAAATATACAAACACAATATAACATCGCAGCTACAAAATTGAAGGTACTACAAAGTAAGTACACAAAATGACCATATAACACACATCAAAAGTACAAATAAGGAGTGCCCCAGTGTACGAAATAAGAGCTGTAGACTAGCCAATATACAGATAGGTATAACGTAACATACGACTAGCAAAAGGGAACATGCTAACATATAGCAAGCTAGCACAAACCAACACGGCATAACATACTACAGATAAAACGAAAAACGAATGGGATAGACTTTGTAATGCTGTAGTAAATATAGGCCACATAAACTGAAATACTTACAAACATTGCGTGTATCAAGACTTAAGAATCAAGGAGGGCGGATAACCTTTTGCGGCACAAACAACGCGCTGGTAAGACCGTATAACACTTCCCGATTACAATTTGCCGGTCGCGAAGGAAGTACTTCAAAATAAAAGTCCGTCGACAGAATAAAGGTCTCAATTTACACAATGACTAACAGAGTCCAGAACAATGGCTTTGCAAATTGTGGGAATGCGGACTCAAACTTCCATGAATGCAAATGCGCTTCATCGCTGCATTTGACAACAATGCATCGGTTGAAGCTAGAATGATAAAATATAATCAAACATATTAATAAGTTTCCGCTTCCAGTGTGGGAAAATGGCACAAATTCACGTTTGCAGTGGCCTCACCCACTACTGGTGTGGGAAGATGGCGGCGCGAATCCACATTTGTGGATTCACCCAGTACCGTCCATGCAGTGTCTTTGTCCACGTCTGCGTTTAGGTTTTGTCTTTGTTTGATGGCTGGGAGAGCTGGCGATGGATTGGCTGGGAGAGCTTGGTCTGCTGTGTCTTGTGGGCCCAGGGACCACGGCCATGCCTGGAGCTGCAACCGAGGAGGTACCACCTAGGGTCGTCTGACAGGACGCAGAAGCGGGGCAGGCTAAGCTAACTGGTAGTCCATGCAGACTGGCGGTTCCAATAACACCGAGGGCCGTCTGGCGGCGGCCTCACCCGGCGTTGACGATGGTGTTTTTGGTGTCGTAGTGTGGAGTGGGGGGAGGTGTGTCGAGGGTGTCTGGCTGGAAGAGCTGGCGTTGGATCAGCTGGGGGAGCCTGGTCTGCTGCATCCGGTGGGCCCAAGGACTACGGCCCTGCCTTGGAGCTGCGCCCGAGGAAGAAGCAGCTAGGGTGGTCCGACAGGACGCGGAAGCGGGGCAGGCTAAGCTAACTGCTAGCCTATGCAGACCAGCAGTTCTGACAGTCATCCTGGCTGGCGTCCGTTCCCTTGGACAGTGATTGTAATCTAATCACTATAATGATTAATAATATAATGAAAGCATCAACACGTGAGTGTACACGCTCACAAGAGGAAAGTAAATCGAATTAAAGGGATCTTTACTTTTTATCATAATTGACCTTTTCTGGCTTGCATTTTTTTTTAACACACTCAATCACACTTTGCCATGTCCACAGTTTTCAGATGCAATGACAAAAGCACAACTAACTGAAACCCACAAACTCGCAAGCGCAACAAAAGCAATTAGATTGAAGCGCTAAAAGAGAGAAGTCGGCTTCTGTGGTGTGGCGTGACGATGAGCCGAGAACACCGACTTTTTTTTTTGTACTCCTTTGTTTGAAAAGAACCCAAACAGGTTTTGTAGATGTAGTAACAGTGATGTTATCTCAGCACACCTGAAGGGGGATCCCCTCATAAAGTTATTTTTTTTCCCCTCGTCTGCACGAATGACGCCTGAGCAAAAAAACTCTTAACAGACAAAACACGCGGAACGCTGTCAGGGCCGGATAAGCTCTGCTAAGCAGGGGGAAAGAAACGCTCTAAGAGGCTTATTTTTATTACTAGCTCGTTGTAAATACTCATTTTTCTTGACAGGTGGGTCAGGCCCTATAAGTTTATAGTCATGCAATAAATGACAGTTTCAAAAAGAGACGGCTGGCAAACACGAGGGCGAAGGGTGCTGACAGACGTGTAGGGACTCCTGACAGACCTGCCCAGTGGAGTGTAGTATTCCTTACCAGACTTACAAACCCCAACAGCCAGTGTGGAGAATAAATACCGCTTCATCTCCAATCAGGGGTCGTCTGACTTCGCTAGCAGTTTACGGTGGGGTTTCCCTGTCAGCTGGGAGAGCTTGGTCTGCAAGCCCACCGGATGAGCTTGGTCTGCCTCATCCGGTGGGCCCGGGGACCACGGCCCTTGCCCGAGGAGGAACTGTCCAGGACGGTCTGAGAGGCCGTGGAAGCGGGGCAGGCTAAGCTAACGTCTAGCCCATGCAGACCGGCGGTTCCGACAGTCATCCTGGCTGGCGTTCCTTCCCCTAGACAGTGATCCCCCCCCCCCTCCGTTTGCATATGTGTGTTCTTGTAGTTTTTGGACGTGTTGTTGTCTTTGTGTTGCACTGCTGTGGGCTGGGGGGAAACGGCATTTCGTTTCATTTCACGTACGCAAGTGCATGGAGTCAAATGACAAAGTGCTCCTGATTCCCGGTTCCTTAAGCAGATCCCACCTGGAGAATTCTGCACGTTGACTTTGCAGAGCCAGTCTCCACGGTTGAGGGATCACCCTACCTGATCACCCGAGTTATCGCGGCTCCTGATAGCTGGCAGTCAGCTGGCAAGCTGCCAGCGTTTGTGACATCAAACAAGCACAATACTTACGATAACGAGCAGCAACAAATAAACCTACATGTAACACATACTGCAGGTAGGTTAAAAACCTGACATACATACCAGGGCTCCCGTCCAAGCAGGTGAGGCACAGGGGGATAATCAGGTTACACAAAGGTGAAGCGGTTCATTCCACTGTGTATATGTATGTGTGTGTGTCTGTGTGTGTGTGTCTGCTTAGAGTCATTGCAAATACCTCGAAAAATGGAATGAGGGCCCCCCCCCCATTTTCCACCGCGGCTAGCTATGAAGCGACGCTCTGACATTACAGCTGAAATCCAATATTATATCCAGTTTTGTGCTTTAGTCGGCACTAGTGTGATTTATTCCTCAACATGTGTGGCGTACATAACTGGGCGAAACCACTGCTTTTTAAAATGGAGTGCACAGTCATCAAAGTTCCTTTTAAAATTGTATTTCTTCTGGGAGTATATCAACATATTCATAACGCATAGTGAGGATTTAAAACATTTTAGTCTAAATTGAACCTAAACAATGCATAATTTCACTTTAGCTAGATATCTCAAAAGCAAACCGAATGGTGGTTCTGAGACGATGATAACGCTGCACAAGCTGATCCTGATCTAGTCTGGAAGATTAACATGAGCCATTTGTGCACGTGAAGACTGCACTATTTTAACTACACATTTAGAGTACGTTTCACAGTTACATAAAATGGAAGATACGGGGAGCTATAACCGCTTTGTGGAGTGGCACGATTTCCATCTTGCAAAGACCCCCGTGCAAAAAGACATTACATATCAATTCAGCGTCCACTTTTAACAAAGGCTGTCATGCGGTTTGTTCCATCTGTTTTGCATCTGCTTTGCCGAGGCGTCCATTTGAATATAATTGGCCTTTTGGAAGTTCTTGTGATTAGAAATGGAAATGGGGACAAATTGTTCAGATGTAGCAGAGGCCCAACACTGGCCCAGTTGCATGTTCACTCTCTGTAACTGCTGCCATAGACACATGAACCAGATTTGACCAGTAACATGCAAACAAGGCAGAACCCACCCGTTCAACATACCTTTCCCCTGATATTGCCGTTGTGCCCCCTGACAATAGCCCAGGCTGTCCTACAAACAAATGCAATGGAAGGGTAACTCCCAAATCCCAGCCATCATTTGCAAACTCAACAAACCTCAGCTGATCTTGCAGATTTGTAATAATGATACGTGGTTCCTTAACTTCGGTGCTTTCGTGACCTTTTGCCCTTCGATGTGACTGAGAATTCACTACACTTCAAGGAATATGCCCAGTAGCATGAAAAGAAGGTTAAATGCACAAGCAGCGGAGAGGGAGCAGGCCTCAGCTTGTTTATGGCTTTGAATTGTTTCTAATTTGGTTCTGTGGTCTCATCCCCTGAAGGCTTGGACACAAAGGCTTCCAAAAACATGGTAACAAGACTGGCTGTCAATTAGAGTAGGGAGTGGGAAGGTTACCTACAGGTGATAATGAACCTGATGTTCCTCACAGGAAGTTCAACGGTATATAATGGAAAAAAAACAAATAAATAAAACGGTTTTATAAGTGTCCTAATCAACACCCAATGACTAACTGTCTGAACGCCCAACCCACTGATCTGCTGGCTGAATGTACCTTTCATTGAGGTCTATGGTGCTTGGCTTATGCAATATAGGCTTTGTACAACGACAGCAACTAGTCAAGTCAAGTCGAGTCAATGTCATTTGTAAAGTCCAAATTATCACAAATTACAAATTTGCCTCAGTGGGCTTTAAAGCAAGCAATGCTGTAAAGCCCACCAAATCCTGTACTTAGACCCTCGCATTGGATAAGGAGCAGCTCCCTAAAAAAAAAAAAAAAAAAACATTTAAAAAGGAGAAAAAATAGGAAGAAAACACATGAAGAGCAACAATAGAATATAGAATAGAATATAATAGAATAAACTTTATTTGTCATTTATACATACATACATACAATGAAATTCACTCGGTGTATTTAACCCATCCTAGCTGGCAGTGGGCAGCTGCCATGCAGCATCCGGGGACCAACTCCAGCTATTTCATTCTATTGTCTTGGTCAGGGGCACAGACAGGAGTATCAACCCTAACATACATATCTTTTTGATGGTGGGAGGAAATGGGTGATGAGAGGAAACCCACGCAGACACAGGGAGAACATACAAAATCCACACAGAAAGGAGCTGGGACGGCCTGGGGTTCAAACCCAGCACCTTCTTTCGTGCAGCACTACTGCAGACTACCACATGCCTCCTCTGATACATGTGCCACCAGGCGCTTCTTTTCACCAGACAGTGAGGAGTTTAACCAGGGGGACGTAGCACGTGGGAGGGCCGCTCTATTTCCCCCAGTTCCCCCTCCCCCCTGAACAGGCGCCCCGACTGACCAGAGGAGGTTCTAATGGAGTGACCAGACCACATACCCACATCTGGCCTCCCACCCGCAGACATGGCCAATTGTGTCTGTAGGGACACCCAACCAAGCCGGGGGATTCACGGGGATTCAACCCGGTGATCCCTGTGTTGGTAGGCAAGGGAATAGACCACCATGCCACCCAGATGCCCATCTCAGTTTTATTCAGATTCAAAAGCAGGAAATTTAGTGACATCCAGTTTTTTTACTGCAGCCAAACAGTTCTCTAAAATGATCATTTGAGTATGATCATCGGCCCTTATAGGCACATACAGCTAAGTATCATCCGCATAACAATGAAAATTTACTCCATAACTGCATATAATTTGGCCAAGAGGTGAAATATAAAGAGAGAAAATCAGAGGGCCAAGAACCAAGCCCTGCAGTACACCATATTTAATGTCAGAATTTTGATATCATATTACTATAGCAGACACAATGTGTTCTTCCAGATAAGTAGGATTTAAGCCAAGAGAGAGCTAAGCCAGAGACACCAAAATTACAATTTATTCTGTCTAACAGTATAAAGTGATCAATGGTGTCAAATGCTGCACTGGGGTCCAGTAGTAGAAGCACAGAGAGTCCATAGCTAGATTGTTCAATACTCTGGTCAGAGCATTTTCAGTGTAGTGACAGGCCCTGAAAGCTTTGTGAAAAGGTTCATATAGATTGTTTTCTTCTATTTGGGACAAAAGTTACTGCTACACAACTCTCTCTAGTACTTTAGAAAAGAAAGGAAGATTAGAGACTGGTCAATAGTTATTAAGAGACCCTGGATCAAGGTGTGTTTTCTTAAGTAAAGGTTTGACCACAGCTGTCTTAAAACTGCTGGGAACAGTGCCAGTTGTAAGTGACAGATTAACAATGTCTAGCATTGTAGGTCCCAGGAAAGGCCAGAGGTCTAAATAGTTTTGCTGGTAAAGGACATGACAGATAGTCTCAAATGCTGTAATAACAGGGACTATCAGTGACTCATTGTATAGATATGAATTTGATAACACAGGAGCTACAGGAGTAGCTGGAGTTGAAGAACTAATTTAGTTTATGGTCTGATCACCCTCATTGCAGAAGAAAGTCTAGAAACTCTTGGGCCATGAATGGTGAGCAGCTAATAGATAGCTGCTTTTCAGTAAATTTAGCTACAGGGTCAAGGAGAAATTTTGGGATTATGTTTATTAATATTGACTGAGCGAGAGATATACGCTGCTTTTGCAGCAGGTAAAGCACGCTTGTATTTCAATAAACACTCGTGCCAAGATAGGCAAAAAAAAACTTACAATTTTGATGTTTGCCATTTATGTTCCAGTCTCCAACTAATGACGTTATAGACCGGAGCAACTACGTAACGTTTGAAGATAAACTCCACTCATGTCTTTGCACATATAAATATTTGGGCTTGATTTTGAATCACTGTCTCTGAACTAACTTCAAGACACAATCAAGAGAAACAACAAAGTGTTACAGGTGCCGAGAACTGATGCACCTGTGAACAACCTGTTCGGATGCAGCCTGTGGCTCTGCTTTTGAACGCCACGTGATAAAAAGGTTGTAAGATTATCAATTGCAAAGCGCTGCGCATAAAAACATGTGGTGATAAGACCGCAGCACAGCTTGAGCTACTTATGCAACCACTTCCTCTCAGGAACAACTGCTTCATGTCCATCTCGGGCGGCTGCTTACGCACACAACAACAACCCCCGGCTCGGACCACACCACCCAGCACCCCAAACGAGAAGAAATAGAAAGAAAGGGTGCCCCTCTTCAAAACGCTATCCCCGTTTATCATCATTCAGGCTGTTATGACAGTCAACCCCCCCCCCCGCTGCAGAAACTCCTGCCCCATCCACCGGTTTTTGTCACACCCACACATGGCTGTGCTCGCATCATGGCCCCCACTGTTGCTTTTTTGGCAGTGTTTACCCCCCACTCTTCCCCTTTTTTTGTGTCTTCAACAGACAAAAGCTGCGTGCTGTACTTACATAGAAGGCTTGTGTGAAGTACACATGTGAGCCACCGCACCACGTTGCCCTGTCCTCCCTGCCTGCTGCTGCCCACTCCCCCCACCGTCTCTTTAGATCTAACCAAGTCTGGCATGGAAAAAACTGCAAACCCTGGAAACTTGGAGCCGCGGCTTGAATTAATCAAATTAGCTGTGAAGGCTTATTCAGTGAAGAAGAATGTACAAATTACAAGAGCAACACTGTCAAATCAGCCTGTTATTTTATTCTGTTTCTTTTTTCACTTTAGCTGTTCACCAGTTCACGAAGGCTCTTATTTTTCATTCCGTCATGGCTTCCTGTGCACGTTTCCTGCTAGTCTTGTCCCGGACACCTGATCTGCAAGTACTTTCTTCTCAGTTTTATGACTGAGATTTCCTGTTAAAGAAAATCTTGTTATAAATAGAAATGTTTAATCAATGATTGATTTGATAATAAATTAATGATAAACTTTTTATTAATTATTGCTATGTTTCTGGTCATTCATTAATTGGCTGGTCGACTAATTTCATGACCATGGCATTGGATCGGAGCTTATTTCATCAAGCATTGGCCGGAGGCCTGGAGACATCCTGGAGAGGTTGCCGGCCCACTGCAGAGCCAACACACACACACACACACACACACACACACACACACACACACACACACACACACACACACACACACAGTGTCATTCACGTCTGTATGGGTAATTTCGAGTCTATGTAACATTCCAAGTTCAGCTAGCATACATTATTTTTGGAATACAGGATGAAATCTGAGCACTTAAAAGAAATCAGTACAATTGCAATGGTAGCATATGTTAGCCCTTCTGATTCCCCCACCCAGGAATGTTACTATGCTCTCCGCAACGCCTAGTGAAACCTTAGGAATGGGCACAGGTGTATTACTATTAATATTAATATTATTATAACTATTTTTACCATTATTATAATTATGATTATTATTATCATTGTTATTGTTGTTATTGTTATTGTTTTTGCTGTTGTTATTATTTTATTGTTTCTTAGCTTTACTGTTTATTCTGATTATCAAACATTTTATCATTTCCTCCCAAAATCAACAATTCTTGTAAGTTGTCATCACCCTTCATGTGTTACTGACAGACAGAGGTTGAAGGCTGGGGAGAGGGGGGGGGGTGTCATCTAATGTCTGGGTGACAGGTGAGACAAACGGTGATTAAAAACACAATAATGGCGTGAGACGTCATTGCTGGATCCTGCAGAGTTTGAGTCTGGGTTTAGAGAGGATCTAAGCGTCTAACCACACCGTGAGAGCAGTGTGGATGGAACGCAAGCTGAGCAGAGCGGCAGCCTGCACCTGAGCTCCTCACCTGCAAATAACCTCTGCAGCACATTATTTTAATTGCTGTTTCGATGCAGTCTCACTCCCACTTGTTTGTCAGCCCATGTGCTTTGCCCGTGAGGTGCGGAGAACAAAAATAGAAATCCCTTAAACCAGCAACAAGCAAGGGCCTGTTCTCACCCCCTGCGCTTCTTCGCTGCTTTTCATTTCAGGAAGCAAGATCCAACTTGAGTTTTTGTTTACGAGCATCTTCAGAGATTTGGCTGACACCAACTGCACACTAAACCATCTCAAGAGTTTACAGTCAGGGGCGCCGGGTAGCGCAGCGGTCTATTCCATCGCTTACCAACACGGGGATCGCCGGTTCGAATCCCCGTGTTACCTGCGGCTTGGCCGGGCGTCCCTACAGACACAGTTCGCCGTGTCTGCGGGTGGGAAGCCGGATGTGGGTGTCCTGGTCGCTGCACTAGCGCCTTCTCTTGGTTGGTCGGGACGCCTGTTTCCGGGAGGCGGGGGACTAGAGTGATCCTCCCACGCGCTAGTCTCCCTGGTGAAACTCCTCACTGCCAGGTGAAAATAACCGGCTGGTGACTACACATCAACAAATCCGCCAACCCAGACGACCACGTAGGTCGTATACCCTCTAATACGACCCACAGGAGCGTTTCCTAAATCAGCGCCCCTACCGGCGGCAGGAGATATGCCACAGAAACTTTTCGTCTCTGTGCATTGTGGGTTGTCTGGGTGGGTTATCTACTTGTTGACATCCTCTTTACAACGCCTCATAGACAAGCTAATAAAGGTAAGTAGTCAGTAAGTACTGATAAAAACAATCTGAGCGCAACAGAATAAGTAGTCAGTGCGTTTTTGTGTTGTTTAGCCGTTTAGTATAGTAACTGAGATTGCTATCGGCAGCACGGCCGCTAGAGGTCGCTCAACTTTGAAACGTAACTGTAGGTCGTAATAAACTGCGTGGGGTCGTTTGTAGTCTCGTATCGGAGGAGGCACGTGGTAGTCTGCAGCCCTCCCCGGGTCGACAGAAGGGGTGGAACAGCGATCGGGACGGCTCGGAAAATGGGGTAATGGGACGGGTGCAATTGGGGAGAAAAAGGGGGGGGGGTTTACATTCAGTTAAAATGACCATTATCACAGAGTGGAGTCATACACCGACACCAGAACGGCCTCGGTCCAAGCACAAGACTGGATTCATCCTCATCCATGTTACTGTCAACAACAGGGTCTCTTCTCGTGTACTGCTATTCAGCCACAGAAGAAGAAGAAGAAGAAGAAGAAGAAGAAGAAGAAGAAGAAGAAGAAGAAGAAGAAAGCAGAAGGTGCACAATAAAAAGGGAAGGACCAAATATGCACGAGAAACCCGTCTGTACTGTAAGCTGCGCCGGGATTACAAGTAACGCACGCATGTTTGCGCAAAACCACAAAAGCTGGAGCTGGATAGTGGGGCTTTGGCAAAGTGGTTTGAAAACACAGTTGTCAAAATGCCGTAATTACGGGCTGATGAAGAGCGCCGAGGTGGAATGTGGCGCGCAGTAAGAATAAACACACTGCTGTCATACACAACACGCAGGAATGTCTGGCATCGCCGCGGAATTACGCGCCTATTTTGAGCCTTTGAGTCGGTCTCTGACTCACCGGAGTCGACGATCTTTGCGCGCCCCAGCAGCGTAATCTCCAGCAAAACCCCTGAAACGCCTCCAATTATCTGCTGCCCGCCTCGCATGCAAGCGAGAGGAGAGGGCCTCGCGAGCACCTGACGCATGACAGCTTGGCGTGTAGAGATGGTTATCTCCCGCCGTCCTCCGCAATTACCTACAGCAGTTTACGTTGCTGAAATGCTTAGGAGTTGTCCACATTTTTGTATATTGAAGAAAGAAAAATCTCCTCGGGTCCAACTGGGTTGCAAAAGGTTGCAAGGTTGCAAAATGACACTGCAGCGCTGAAGACATACATGCAAGACGCCTATGGAATAATGTGACTAATGTGTGCCGTCAGGATGCTTACTGTCAACCAAAAATCAATGGGCACACTTTCAGTTTACCTTTTAAGTACTTATCGGAGATGTGCTGAACAACGTTACACTTAAGTGTACTTACAGGTATACTCCTGGTACATTGATGATATACTTGAACTTTACTTCATGAAATTAGCTTCAAGTGTACTTCAAAGGCCCGTGCGTGTGTGTGCTCTTCTTCTGGTGCAGTACTGCGTGTAAGGAAAGTAACGACCACGTGGGGCGTCCGGGTGGCGTAGCGGTCTATTCCGTTGCCTACCAACACGGGGATCGGCGGTTCGAATCCGCGTGTTGCCTCCGGGTTGGTCGAGCTTCCCTACAGACACAATTGGCCGTGTCTGCGGGTGGGAAGCCGGATGTGGGTACGTGTCCTGGTCGCTGCACTAGCGCCTCCTCTGGTCGGTCGGGGCGTCTGTTCAGGGGGCGGAAATAGCGTGATCCTCCCACGCGCTACGTCCCCCTGGTGAAACTCCTCACTGTCAGGTGAAAAGAAGCGGCTGGCGACTCCACATGTATGGGAGGAGGCATGTGGTAGTCTGCAGCCCTCCCCGGATCGGCAGAGGGGGTGGAGCAGAGACCGGGATGGCTCAGAAGAGTGGGGTGACTGACTGGATACAATTGGGGGAAAAAGGGGGATCCCCCCCCCACCCCACAAAAGTGTAGTTTACTATTCGGGGGGACAGTCCGAGATACCGGTCGCCACAGCCGGGACGCGAACCCGTATCTCCTGCACCGCAAGTGACAACGTTAACCAGTCGACTAAAGGGTCCGACCCGTTAATCAAGGACCAACGTGTCTACTTATCCATGCACGTTACAATACAGTTTATTATTATTGTTGTTGTTGTTATTGTTGTTGTTGTTGTTGTCGTCGTCACAGAGATATGCGTTCCGAGCGTGAAACAATGGTGGCTGACGAGAAGGTTTCAGTCCTGCGACATTGAGCTGAAGCACGTCACTGTAAGAAAGCGGCTGAATAAATCTTCCCCCCTCTCTGGCCTGCGGCAGGGTATCGGGCCGACGAGCTGATGTGCCAAACGGCCTGAACATTGGCGTCAAGTTGGCCGAAAACGAGACCGGGGCAAACGAAAGTGGCAGGGCCGCCCAAAACCAGCATATTGCCTTTCTGCAGGGGCGAGCGTGCTACATGCCGCGTGGAAGTGTTCCCCGTGGCCACGCGTAGACAAACAGCACATTTTGGGTTCTCTGGCAGAACCCGAAGGGAAACAGCTTCTGACTCATCCGGTTGGCAGATTGTGGATGTTTCATGGAAGGACCTTGCTGCCAGAGAACAAACCACTATTCATTTTGCATTTCTGTTGTGTTTTTATTGTATGTTTTTGCTATTATTGTTATCATTACCATTTCATAGATTGCATTATTTCCCAGAAAATTTATAGCAATGCAACAGTTTGTTTTGTCAATGTTCCAGAAGGGAAAATGCTGGGGTTTTTTGGGGGTTTTTTTGCATATGCAAATTAATTTTACGTCCGAGCATTTTGCTTGTTGAGAATAAACAAATATTTTCAGTTTGTGGTGTGATAAAACTAATTTAAAACTTCAATGGCATTAGATTGAATTTAAACAATGGCGTCCGGGTGTTGCCTACAGACACAGCTGGCCGTGTCTGCGGGTGGGAAGCCGGATGTGGTTGTGTTTCCTGGTCGCTGCACTAGCGCCCCCTCTGGTCGGTTGGGGTGCCTGTTCGGGGGGAATAGCGCGATCCTCCCGCGCGCTACGTCCCCCTGTTGAAACTCCAGTAGCAGGATGTGTCGCCAGCTGCTCCTTTTCACCTGACAGTGAGGAGTTTCGCAAGGGGGGACGTAGCGCGTGGGAGGATCACGCTATTCCCCCGGTCCCCCTCCCCTCCCCTGAACAGACGCCCCGACAGAACAGAGGAGGCACTAGTGCAGCGACCAGGACACATACCCACATCCGGCTTCCCACCCCCAGACACGGCCAATTGTGTCTGTAGGGAAGCTCGACCAAACCGGAGGTAACACACGGATTCGAACCGCCGATCCCCCTGTTGGTAGGCAACGGAATAGACTGCCACGCTACCCGGACGCTCAGTATGCTACACTTCTACACAATGACTTGCCCATTAAGTTCAAAACGGAAAGGTTTTAGGCTAAGCTGTTAGCCGTGCCCAGTGATGAGCAGGCCTACATGTGGTTTGAAATACAGTATGCTAACATGTACTACTGTAAATACCTGATAGTATAGAAATACAGTATGCTAACATGTACTACTGCAAATACCTGATAGTATAGAAATACAGTATGCTAACATGTACTACTGCAAATATTTGATAGTATAGAAATACAGTATGCTAACATTTACTACTGCAAATACCTGATAGTATAGAAATACAGTATGCTAACATGTACTACTGCAAATACCTGATGGTGTAGAAATACAGTATGCTAACATGTACTACTGTAAATACATGATAGTATAGAAATTCAGTATGCTAACATGTACTGCTGCAAATAGCTGATAGTATAGAAATAGAGTATGCTAACATGTACTACTGTAAATACTTGATAGTGTAAACTACTAATGAGACACGTTAGTCCCTAGCTAACGGGTCTGACCCTTTAGCCGAGCGGTTAGTGATGTCGCCTTGTGGTGCAGTACACCCCGTATCGAATCCCGCACCGGGCAAGAAAATAACCGGTTACAATAGTATAGAAATACAGTATGCTAACATGTACTACTGTACATACTTGATAGTACAGACAAACTGATGTTTATACTGAAACTGCTTATGTGAATTTCCTGGCTTTTGCAGCGTCAAACCAAATCTGACTTAAAACATAGTTTTGTGTTCTTTTGTCGTTAATACACTGTGTCGCGCGTCATGTGCAGTGCATGGTAGGTGAGTTCTCGTGCACTTGAAGGCCATGCGGGCGCCACTCCCGAGTTTTCATTCTGCGGGTCACAGAGTCCAGATGGCGCTGCACACAGCAGAGCCTCCACTGCAGGGATATCTCCAACAACAAGGGGCCCGTGTGTTAGCTCACACTTGTAACCCATAAACTACTTAACGTGAAAGATGTTCACGTCTGTGCCCGTTAAGCTCTGACTCTGTTAGGGCCTTTGGCGAGGACGTAAGTATACGCTTCCATGCCTGTGAATCTCATAACACTCCAGATCAGGATCGAGGGGAAAGTGAGAGGAACAATGAGACAGGGGGAGCAATAACTGCCAGTCTGCTTCTGTGTTAACATGATTTATGACAGAGTGTCAAAATACTTCAACGGTAACCAATGTTTATAGTCACCAACGATATTATTACCGTTTATAGTCACCAACGATATTATTACCGTTTATAGTCACCAACGATATTATTACCGTTTATGGGTTGTCCATGGCTGACATGCCGAGATGAGCAAACCTAACAGCAAAACTAACAATCAGGCAAAAACATACATACATACATACATACATACATACATACATACATACATACATACATACATACATACATACACACACACAAACATATATACATGCATGCATGCATACATACAAACACACACATACATATATGTATATATACTACACACACGTATACATACACACACACGTATACATACACACATACATACACACATACATACATGCATGCATACATACATACATACACACACACACATACATGTATATATACTATACACACACACGTATACATACATACACACACAGGTATACACACATGCATGCATGCATGCATGCATACATACATACATACATGTATGTATTCATGCATACGTGTATATGTGTATATGCACATACATACATATATACATACACTACCGTTCAAAAGTTTGGGATCACCCAAAAAATTTTGTGTTTTCCATGAAAAGTCACACTTATTCACCACCATATGTTGTGAAATGAATAGAAAATAGAGTCAAGACATTGACAAGGTTAGAAATAATGATTTGTATTTGAAATAAGATTTTTTTTACATCAAACTTTGCTTTCGTCAAAGAATCCTCCATTTGCAGCAATTACAGCATTGCAGACCTTTGGCATTCTAGCTGTTAATTTGTTGAGGTAATCTGGAGAAATTGCACCCCACGCTTCCAGAAGCAGCTCCCACAAGTTGGATTGGTTGGATGGGCACTTCTGGCGTACCATACGGTCAAGCTGCTCCCACAACAGCTCAATGGGGTTCAGATCTGGTGACTGCGCTGGCCACTCCATTACCGATAGAATACCAGCTGCCTGCTTCTGCTCTAAATAGTTCTTGCACAATTTGGAGGTGTGTTTAGGGTCATTGTCCTGTTGTAGGATGAAATTGGCTCCAATCAAGCGCTGTCCACTGGGTATGGCATGGCGTTGCAAAATGGAGTGATAGCCTTCCTTATTCAGAATCCCTTTTACCCTGTACAAATCTCCCACCTTACCAGCACCAAAGCAACCCCAGACCATCACATTACCTCCACCATGCTTAACAGATGGCGTCAGGCATTCTTCCAGCATCTTTTCATTTGTTCTGCGTCTCACAGACGTTCTTCTTTGTGATCCAAACACCTCAAACTTGGATTCATCCGTCCACAACACTTTTTTCCAGTCTTCCTCTGTCCAATGTCTGTGTTCTTTTGCCCATCTTAATCTTTTTCTTTTATTGGTCAGTCTCAGATATGGCTTTTTCTTTGCCACTCTGCCCTGAAGCCCAGAATCCCGCAGCCGCCTCTTCACTGTAGATGTTGACACTGGTGTTTTGCGGGTACTATTTAATGAAGATGCCAGTTGGGGACCTGTGAGGCGTCTGTTTCTCAAACTAGAGACTCTAATGTACTTATCTTCTTGCTCAGTTGTGCAACGCGGCCTCCCACTTCTTTTTCTACTCTGGTTAGAGCCTGTTTGTGCTGTCCTCTGAAGGGAGTAGTACACACCGGTGTAGGAAAACTTCAATTTCTTAGCAATTTCTCGCATGGAATAGCCTTCATTTCTAAGAACAAGAATAGACTGTCGAGTTTCAGATGAAAGTTCTCTTTTTCTGGCCATTTTGAGCGTTTAATTGACCCCACAAATGTGATGCTCCAGAAACTCAATCTGCTCAAAGGAAGGTCAGTTTTGTAGCTTCTGTAACGAGCTAAACTGTTTTCAGATGTGTGAACATGATTGCACAAGGGTTTTCTAATCATCAATTAGCCTTCTGAGCCAATGAGCAAACACATTGTACCATTAGAACACTGGAGTGATAGTTGCTTGAAATGGGCCTCTATACACCTATGTAGATATTGCACCAAAAACCAGACATTTGCAGCTAGAATAGTCATTTACCACATTAGCAATGTATAGAGTGTATTTCTTTAAAGTTAAGACTAGTTTAAAGTTATCTTCATTGAAAAGTACAGTGCTTTTCCTTCAAAAATATGGACATTTCAATGTGATCCCAAACTTTTGAACGGTAGTGTACATACATACATACAAAAAAACCCCACTTTCATCCCAGGTGAGCCCAGATCTAAGTGCCAACATGGGCCTCGGGCACCTTTAGCTCTACTTGTAACCCATACGTTTTGCTTGGCTGTAGAATACACCAGATACGCTATTATCAAGCGCTTTAAAGTGTATAAAGTGACACATAGATGTACAAACTCACAAGCTGTTACACGCAAGGAACAGAACTGCATGTGGGCTATCTGAGCGAGTGTCATTGTGTGGTTGTCTTGAAACCATCCATCCCTGACATGCAGCTTGTCCGAAAACAGTGACTTCACCGGGAGCGGGCGTCACATGCAACACAAACACACGAGCACTCTGAATCTTCTATCAAAACACACACACACACACACACACACACACACACACACACACACAACCCTCGTACAATAACATCTTATGAGGTCATGATGTATATTTCTGTTGCTAGGTGTCCCATATTTATTTAGCAGTTCTTCATTTTGGCTATTTTGCGAGCAGGTTTGACGCATCACAACTCCTTAGTTTCAACAAGTCCTCCAACCCATACGACCACATAAGTGGTTCGTCCTCTAATACGACCCACTGGAGCGTTTCTTAAGTTAGCGCCCCTACCGGCTGCAGGAGATATGCCACAGGTACTTTTCGCCTCTGTGCACTGTGGGTTTTTAAAACAACGTGAGAACAACAGAATATGTAGTCAGCGCGTGTTTGTGTCGTTTCGCCGTCTAGCGCAGTAAGTAAGATCGCTATTGGCAGTATGTTTACCTATGAATGACGTCATAAGAGCTAACTTAACGTTAGCCAAAAAGTTAGAAAGTCAGCTAGCGAGGACATTATAACCGCTATGTGGCATTACACTTTGCTTTTATTAATAGTCGTTCCCGCGAGAGCTTATGGGAGGAGATCGCGTATTGTTACAGGACAAGTCACGTGTTATAATTACGGAGGACCGCGAGGAGGTCGCTTAAAACGTCACTATAGGTCGTAATAAGCTGCTTGTACAAACCACCTATGGGGTCGTGTTTTGGTGGAGGACAGTCTTCCTTTTTTAGATAACATGATGAGAGGTAAAGCTGGGGAAGAAACGGTTTGGCGTTTGCAGGGAATGACGCTGCCACAACACAGAATGAGGTATAATTAAGTTCATTAGGTGCATCATGAGGGCATCTTTAACTCCACGGCGGGCGGGAGGAGGACGGACCACGTGCGAGCAGAGGCTTCAAGCCGGGCGGGGCTTTACACACTGGTTGTCACCTGCTGCAGGAATAACACCGCACGTTCACGCCGTCCTCTCCACCTGCGGCCTTCTGATGGACGCACCTTTAGAAAGAACCACGCATCTTCATTTCTCAGTCCAGAAAGAGGTTTGAATAACTGCCGCCATCGGCCTAAAGACACTCAGATGCCTTCAGGACTACCACATATCAAGACTTTTATCAGATACTTGCAAGTATAGCAAATATTATATTCATATGCTATTTATATTATTATTTATATTGTAACGTGCATGGATAAGTAGACACGTTGGCCCTTGACTAATGGGGCGGAACCTTTAGTCAACTGGTTAACGTTGTTGCTTGCGGAGCGAGACACACGGGTTCGCGTCCCGGCTGTGGCGGTTCCCGGACTGCCCCCCCCGAAATTCGCAACAGTATTGTTATTTATATTTTGGATTTATTTCCTTTACATTTATATTTAATTTATATTATTTATATTTATATTATTATTATTTGTATCTATATTATATTTATGTAACACCCGTCCCACGTAGCTATATAGTTTTCGCTGTATAACTGGGGTTTGTAGTACGATGGGCGGGGCCCTGGGTACTTTTAACAAATGGCTGCCGTGCTAACCTGTGCACAATAAATGAAATTCCTAAGCTAACCCTTTTTTCTTTTATACAAAAATGAGTTTTAATTGGCGACGGTGCCTCCACTTAGCAGGAATATAGATATACTACTTTTGTTTAATCCTACTAAGAATTATGTTTTAAAGTATTTGTTCCCTAATGAACAATTTCTTTAATCACTATTTATACTTCTAACCCAAAATACACCTCCATGAAATGTAAACATGACACACACAACACTTTAAATGCAAATTATGAATTTAGTAAATGTAAAAAACAAATATCTAAATCAATAATAAAAATAACAAGATACTTCACATCATTTAAATGTATTGACCTTTTGATAATGGGCTTTCTAATTAAATTCCATTTGACTTTAAACACTTTTCTTATTTCGTTACCTACTATATACCTCCTATCCAAAGGACCCACACACACTCTCACACACACCCTCAATACTGCAAAAAAACAAAACAAAAGAATGTCTATTTTTTCAAAATAAAACGTTGCAGGCCCGAGTCGATGCTTGGGAGCGTGGTGACCAAAAACAAATGGCCGTTTCACTTGACTACGTCACGCAGCAAAATAAAATAGCAGGTGCATTGGTTATTGTTACCAGGGTGATGGCTGACGAATGAAGCGAGTCAAGGCGAGGAAAACGCGTGATTTTTTTTCGTACCCGGTTTCCGGGAACTCTGCCTCTGATTGGCTAGTACTCGTTGCCTCCGTTGATTAGGTTGGTTAAGGTTAGGGATAGGGTTAGCCAATCAGAGATAGAGTAGGGGCGGGTCTTCCCGGAATCCAGGTGAACGCTCTCTCAACGAGTACTAGCCAATCAGAGGCAGAGTTCCCGGAAAACGGGTACGAAAAAAAATCACGCGACGACAACCACGAGTGAAACACCGGCGGGAAATCGTCAACATGTCCGGATGAAGGGAAAAGCTGAGTGGAAGACATCTACTTGTCTTTAAGGTCCAAGGAGTACTTCCCGATCCTCTGGTCTAACGAGTGTACATGACAGTTTTCTCCTCAGTCACTGTACTCATCATGAAACTCATTACTTCTCATACTGAGTTCAGTTTAGCTTTAGCGGGTTGCTAACATCAATATATGCTAACACACAGTAACATGAGCCGCTACTACAGCAAACACATGCTAATAGGCTAATAGGCTAATCGCGACTAGCATGGCAATTCTTTACTCAGATATAGCATCGTTACAGAGTGATACAGAACACAGACACTGAGATATTTACCTTGGGCAGATGGTACACAACGTCCTTTACACACTGGACAACTCCGCATTCAGCGGGTAACGTACATGACGCTCCGCTCTCTCTCCCTTGGTACTTCCTCACACAGCTGTCTGCTTGCCGTCTGACTCAGCCCCTGCATCGGATCTACGGGTTCAACCTGAGTTTTCCGCCCCTTCTCCCTTCTGATTGGCTCTTAAGTTGGCAACAACCAATGCAATTAACAAGATATCATGACAGACAACCAAACACTGCCAAAGTTAGATTGCGAACTGTCCACGTTTCTCCCTTGATTTGTATAGCCACACAAACTATTTAAATCTCAATCAACTTTATTGACACCACAATGAACGTAACGACATTTATAAGCCTATTGTAACGTGCATGGATAATAAGACACGCTGGCCGCTGGCAGGCGGGTCTGAGGCTTTAGTCTAGCGGTTAGCTACGTCTCCTGCGGTGCGGGCGATACGGGTTCGCTTCCCGGCCGCGGCAGTTCCTGTGGTTGAGTTGTCCCCCGAATTCGCTACACTACATTGCTTTTCTTTTACTCTATTTTTATTCACATGAACTGTATTAAACATTCATCTTAACCGATTTTAATGAAATACTTTTTTTTAAACTTTATTAAGTCATATATATTTGTCTGAAATGTCAGATTTCTAGACGGGGCTACGTTTATATTATATACATTTAATTTATATTTATAGCAAGTATCTATCTAAGGTGACGCTATTTGTCATTCTGTCAGTCAAACCTTGCACTCCTAGTTCATTTTCGATGGGTTTCTATGGGTTTCTATGGGTTTCTCATTTTGTGTTTTCCAGAAAAATTGTTAATGGTCAAACTGAGGGCGGCACGGTGGTGCAGTGGTTCGGTCGCCTCACAGCAAGAAGGTCCGGCGTTCGAACCCCGGGCGGGTAGTCCAACCCTTGAGGGTCATCCCGGGTCGTCCTGTGTGTGGAGTTTGCATGTCCTCCCTGTGTGTGCGTGTGTGCGTGTGTCGGCCCTGTGATGGACTGGCGGCGTTTCAAGGGCGTGTGTCGGCCCTGTGATGGACTGGCGGCGTTTCAAGGGTGTCTCCCCATGCACCTGCCGCCCAATGAGTGCTGGGATAGGCTCCAGCATCCAGTGACCCTGAGAGCAGGAAGCGGTTTCGATAATGGATGGAAGATTTTTATCATCCTCCCGCGGTGTTCCCAGAAATCCAGCAAACAGCGGGATAGCACTCAGGAAGACCGTGACTGTATTATCTGCCAAACAATGCATGACCTTTCATCGATGCATATTCCGTTAGTTTGCATCTGTTTTTACATATCGTTCAAATATGGATGCGGTGACCTTCGCACCACATCGCTCTTTATTCTAGAAAACAAATGATAGCTGTAAATAAATAATGAAACCGTGCCGGTTCTACAGGTTGTGAGAGAGCCGTGGTTTCCACGTGGCTGCAGTAACAATCATCACCTCCATGTGCTGATTCACCTTCTACCGCCCAGTCAAGGGAGTCAGACATCATTCAAGGCCACTTTCACCATAATCTTCTCAACCTTTAGCCTGGACATTTTTTCAGGACAGTTTTTCCGCTTCCGGTGTGGGAAGATGGCGGCGCGAACTTACGTTTGCGGCGCCCATGCAGTGTCTTTGTCCTCATTTGATAGCTGGGAGAGCCTGGTCTGCTGCGTCCTGTGGGCCCAGGGACCACGGCCCTGCCTGGAGCTGCTACCGAAGAGGAAACACCGAGGGCGGTCTGACAGGACGCGGAAGCGGGGCAGGCTAAGCTAACTGCTAGCCCATGCAGACCGGCAGTTCCGATAACACAGAGGGCGGTCTGGCGGCGGCCTCGCCTAGCGTTGACTGTGTTTTAGTGTCGTTGTGTGGTGTGCAGGGAGGTGTGTTGAAGGTGTCTGGCTGGGGGAGCTGGCGTTGGATTGGCTGATGGACTCTGGTCTGCTGCGCCCGGCGAGACCAAGGACCACGGCCCTGCCGGAGCTGCACCCAAAGATGAAATGCCGAGGGCGGTCTGACAGGACGCGGAAGCGGGGCAGGCTAAGCTAACTGCTAGCCCATGCAGACCGGCAGTTCCGACAGTCATCCTGGCGTTTGCTCTGTTGGACAGTGATTTTTTTTGTTTAGTTAATATTTCGGGTATTTGTGTTCTTGTAGTTTGGATATGTGTGTTCTTGTAGTCTGGATATGTGTGTTCTTGTAGTTTGGATATGTGTGTTCTTGTAGTTTGGATATGTGTGTTCTTGTAGTCTGGATATGTGTGTTCTTGTAGTTTGGATATGTGTGTTCTTGTAGTTTGGATATGTGTGTTCTTGTAGTCTGGATATGTGTGTTCTTGTAGTTTGGATATGTGTGTTCTTGTAGTTTGGATATGTGTATTCTTGTAGTCTGGATATGTGTGTTCTTGTAGTTTGGATATGTGTGTTCTTGTAGTGTGGATATGTGTGTTCTTGTAGTTTGGATATGTGTGTTCTTGTAGTTTGGATATGTGTGTTCTTGTAGTTTGGATATGTGTGTTCTTGTAGTGTGGATATGTGTGTTCTTGTAGTTTGGATATGTGTGTTCTTGTAGTTTGGATATGTGTGTTCTTGTAGTTTGGATATGTGTGTTCTTGTAGTTTGGATATGTGTGTTCTTGTAGTTTGGATATGTGTGTTCTTGTAGTTTGGATATGTGTGTTCTTGTAGTTTGGATATGTGTGTTCTTGTAGTTTGGATATGTGTGTTCTTGTAGTTTGGATATGTGTGTTCTTGTAGTTTGGATATGTGTGTTCTTGTAGTGTGGATATGTGTGTTCTTGTAGTTTGGATATGTGTGTTCTTGTAGTCTGGATATGTGTGTTCTTGTAGTTTGGATATGTGTGTTCTTGTAGTTTGGATATGTGTGTTCTTGTAGTTTGGATATGTGTGTTCTTGTAGTTTGGATATGTGTGTTCTTGTAGTTTGGATATGTGTGTTCCTGTAGTTTGGATATGTGTGTTCTTGTAGTTTGTATATGTTTGTTCCTGTAGTTTGGATATGTGTGTTCTTGTAGTTTGGATATGTGTGTTCTTGTAGTTTGTATATGTTTGTTCCTGTAGTTTGGATATGTGTGTTCTTGTAGTTTGGATATGTGTGTTCTTGTAGTTTGGATATGTGTGTTCTTGTAGTTTGGATATGTGTGTTCTTGTAGTTTGGATATGTGTGTTCTTGTAGTTTGGATATGTGTGTTCTTGTAGTTTGAATATGTGTGTTCCTGTAGTTTGAATATGTTGCGTTCTTGTTTCATTTCATGTGCGCATGCGCACGAAATGAAGCGACAAATAAAGGTCCCTGTTTCCTCACGTCCACACCTGCTGCGAGACACGTTTCCATAGTGGCACGAGCATAAGGGTATCAGTCCTCCTGAAACCACGTGCAGCCGCTGCGGTTGGACAAAGGGCGGGTGTAGCTGCGCCACCTGGTTGCGCCAGGTGAGATGGGGCTGCAGGTGTGCCGCCGCAGCGCTGAGCGGGGACCGGCGGTAAAGACGGCTGCTTGGCGTGCGTTAGGGGAACCGCTCTGTGCCGGTTCGTCCTCCTCCCACGGACGCGTTTGGCGACGTTTGAAGTGATGTATAGCCCCGCCCCTCGGGGCAGGTCCCTAAGGTGAGCCTCTCCGTATAAAGCGCGCCAAAGGCAGGCTGTGTAGGTGAGACCGGCTTGAGCGCCGCTGCAGGTATGCAAACAGAGACTGACAGCGCCGGATTGCGGTCTAACCACGACTTAAAACCACTCCTGGTCCCTGAATGCGCACATTACGGACGCTGACGCTCATCTCTGCGGACGACACGCTCTCTCTGACGGACTGCGCTACACGAGGCTTTGGGTTTTTTTGGGGGGGGGTGTTTGTGGGAGTGGGCGTGACATCATAAAAAGACTGTCCCGGCGGAGAGGACGAAGGAGTAGCAAAACCATGAAATTTGAGGTTTTCTGTGGGAGTCACTATGACATGAGGTCCGCGGCGCTGGGCGGCGACGCGGGGGGCCGTGCGCGCTCCCCTCTCCGCGCCGAGGAGGAGCTGTGTTCGGACGGGGACTGCGTTGCGCACAGCCCCCCTCCACCTGTCGCGGCAAACGCCGACAGCAAGTGCAAGCCGTACACCCGCAGACCCAAGCCGCCGTACTCCTACATCGCGCTCATCGCCATGGCCATCCGGGACTCGGCCACGGGGCGTCTGACTTTAGCGGAGATCAACGGCTACCTGATGAAGAAGTTCCCCTTCTTCCGGGGCAGCTACACCGGCTGGAGGAACTCCGTCCGGCACAACTTGTCCCTCAACGACTGCTTCCTGAAAGTGCTCCGCGACCCGTCCAGGCAGTGGGGGAAGGACAACTACTGGATGCTCAACCCCCAGAGCGAGTACACGTTCGCGGACGGGGTGTTCCGGCGACGGAGGAAGCGGATCGGTCAAAAGACCGGCAAGGAGAGCGAGCTCTCCCGGTGCGCGGAGGACGCGCCGAGAACTGCGCCCCCCGGCCCCAAAACGGAGCCCGGCGCCAAGTTCACCAGCCCCTTCGCTATAGACAGCATCCTCAGCAGGCCTTTCAAGAGAGAGGGGAGGCGCGCGGGAGACCCCTCGCTCTTCTCCTCCGTCACGTGGCCGTGCTATGCGGGCTTGCCGACGCCCGTGCTGTGTCCACCTGCCGCCTCGCTTCCTCCGCCCGTCGGCGTCGCTGCGAGCTCGTACGCGGAGCGCGTGCTGCTGCACCCGTACGGGGTCGGGCTCCTGCCCAGGGCCGGTCTTTGCAGAGACGGTCTTGCCGAGTCGAACTCGTCCTTTAAGACGACCCTTCGGGTCCCGCCGCCGCCCGCACTGAGAATCTGCGACATGTCGTGATGGTCGGACGTGGGGGTGGGGTGGGGTGGGCGTTCGGGGGGGGCGGTCGACGCCAACCACGCGCACACATCGCAAACTCTGCACTTTGCGTGGCGTCACCTCGGCAACGGGTCATGGAGCAGAGGGGCTCCTTCGCCTGGGGCTGTAATCTGATGGGATCTGACATGCAAATGAGTTGCTGATGCTTCCTTTTCTTGTATGCTGAAATGTTGTTGTTGTTGTTGTTGTTGTTGTTGTTGTGTTTGCTGATTTTATGGGAAAACACCTTTACTGACAATTATTGTTTACAGTTTGAGAGTTTTGAAGGTTGCAGTGAGTTTGCCCCCCCTCCCCCCTTTATTGTACAAAATGTGCATTTTAATAAGAAATAAAGAGAGAGAGAGAGGTGACGTCATATGCTCCGTCGTTTCCATTTATTGCACAGAAGCATGGATATGAAATGTAAATCGCCCCCCCTGTGCAGCCCTCCTACCCGGGTTGATGCGCTCAGCACGTCCACAGGAAGTGCATTTTAAAGGGGGGGCGTGTGTGACCTTCCACGTGGAGCCGCAAAATAGGTCCGCGTAGTCAAATGCAAGAGAGAAAAGTTGATGAAATCTGCTCCTGCGAAACTACCCCGACATTCAGCTCCCGCATCTCTAACGCACAGTCGGAACCTGCTGCATGTGCGCGTTTCGGACCTGCAACCATGTACTGATTCAGAAACGATTTACACACGCGCTACCTGGGTCACTTCTCACTACCTGTGGGTCACTTCTCACTACCTGTGGGTCACTTCTCACTACCTGTGGGTCACTTCTCACTACCTGGGTCACTTCTCACTACCTGTGGGTCACTTCTCACTACCTGTGGGTCACTTCTCACTACCTGTGGGTCACTTCTCACTACCTGGGTCACTTCTCACTACCTGTCGGTCACTTCTCACTACCTGGGTCACTTCTCACTACCTGGGTCACTTCTCACTACCTGGGTCACTTCTCACTACCTGTGGGTCACTTCTCACTACCTGGGTCACTTTTCACTACCTGTGGGTCACTTCTCACTACCTGTGGGTCACTTCTCACTACCTGTGGGTCACTTCTCACTACCTGGGTCACTTCTCACTACCTGTGGGTCACTTCTCGCTACGTGGGTCACTTCTCACTACCTGGGTCACTTCTCACTACCTGTGGGTCACTTCTCACTACCTATGGGTCACTTCTCACTACCTGTGGGTCACTTCTCACTACCTGGGTCACTTCTCACAACCTGTGGGTCACTTCTCACTACCTGTGGGTCACTTCTCACTACCTGGGTCACTTCTCACTACCTGGGTCACTTCTCACTACCTGTGGGTCACTTCTCACTACCTGGGTCACTTCTCACTACCTGTGGGTCACTTCTCACTACCTGTGGGTCACTTCTCACTACCTGGGTCACTTCTCACTACCTGGGTCACTTCTCACTACCTGTGGGTCACTTCTCACTACCTGTGGGTCACTTCTCACTACCTGGGTCACTTCTCACTACCTGTGGGTCACTTCTCCCTACCTGGGTCACTTCTCACTACCTGTGGGTCCCTTCTCACTACCTATGGGTCACTTCTCACTACCTGTGGGTCACTTCTCACTACCTGTGGGTCACTTCTCACTACCTGGGTCACTTCTCACTACCTGGGTCACTTCTCACTACCTGTGGGTCACTTCTCACTACCTGTGGGTCACTTCTCACTACCTGGGTCACTTCTCACTACCTGTGGGTCACTTCTCACTACCTGGGTCACTTCTCACTACCTGTGGGTCACTTCTCACTACCTGGGTCACTTCTCACTACCTGTGGGTCACTTCTCACTACCTGTGGGTCACTTCTCACTACCTGTGGGTCACTTCTCACTACCTGGGTCACTTCTCACTACCTGGGTCACTTTTCACTACCTGTGGGTCACTTCTCACTACCTGGGTCACTTCTCACTACCTGGTTCACTTCTCACTACCTGGGTCACTTCTCACTACCTGGGTCACTTCTCACTACCTGTGGGTCACTTCTCACTACCTGTGGGTCACTTCTCACTACCTGGGTCACTTCTCACTACCTGTGGGTCACTTCTCACTACCTGTGGGTCACTTCTCACTACCTGTGGGTCACTTCTCACTACCTGGGTCACTTCTCACTACCTGTGGGTCACTTCTCACTACCTGTGGGTCACTTCTCACTACCTGGGTCACTTCTCACTACCTGGGTCACTTCTCACTACCTGTGGGTCACTTCTCACTACCTGTGGGTCACTTCTCACTACCTGGGTCACTTCTCACTACCTGTGGGTCACTTCTCACTACCTGGGTCACTTCTCACTACCTGTGGGTCACTTCTCACTACCTGGGTCACTTCTCACTACCTGGGTCACTTCTCACTACCTGTGGGTCACTTCTCACTACCTGTGGGTCACTTCTCACTACCTGGGTCACTTCTCACTACCTGTGTCACTTCTCACTACCTGGGTCACTTCTCACTACCTGGGTCACTTCTCACTACCTGTGGGTCACTTCTCACTACCTTGTGGGTCATTTCTCACTACCTGTGGGTCACTTCTCACTACCTGTGGGTCACTTCCCACTACCTGTGGGTCAATTCTCACTACCTGTGGGTCACTTCTCACTACCTGGGGGTCACTTCTCACTACCTGTGGGTCACTTCTCACTACCTGTGGGTCACTTCTCACTACCTGGGTCACTTCTCACTACCTGTGGGTCACTTCTCACTACCTGGGTCACTTCTCACTACCTGTGGGTCACTTCTCACTACCTGTGGGTCACTTCTCACTACCTGCGGGTCACTTCTCACTACCTGGGTCACTTCTCACTACCTGTGGGTCACTTCTCACTACCTGGGTCACTTCTCACTACCTGGGTCACTTCTCACTACCTGTGGGTCACTTCTCACTACCTGGGTCACTTCTCACTACCTGGGTCACTTCTCACTACCTGTGGGTCACTTCTCACTACCTGGGTCACTTCTCACTACCTGGGTCACTTCTCACTACCTGTGGGTCACTTCTCACTACCTGTGGGTCACTTCTCACTACCTGGGTCACTTCTCACTACCTGTGGGTCACTTCTCACTACCTGCGTCACTTCTCACTACATGTGGGTCACTTCTCACTACCTGGGTCACTTCTCACTACATGTGGGTCACTTCTCACTACCTGGGTCACTTCTCACTACATGTGGGTCACTTCTCACTACCTGTGGGTCACTTCTCACTACCTGTGGGTCACTTCTCACTACCTGGGTCACTTCTCACTACCTGGGTCACTTCTCACTACCTGTGGGTCACTTCTCACTACCTGGGTCACTTCTCACTACCTGTGGGTCACTTCTCACTACCTGGGTCACTTCTCACTACCTGGGTCACTTCTCACTACCTGGGTCACTTCTCACTACCTGTGGGTCACTTCTCACTACCTGGGTCACTTCTCACTACCTGGGTCACTTCTCACTACCTGGGTCACTTCTCACTACCTGGGTCACTTCTCACTACCTGTGGGTCACTTCTCACTACCTATGGGTCACTTCTCACTACCTGTGGGTCACTTCTCACTACCTGTGGGTCACTTCTCACTACCTGGGTCACTTCTCACTACCTGGGTCACTTCTCACTACCTGTGGGTCACTTCTCACTACCTGTGGGTCCCTTCTCACTACCTATGGGTCACTTCTCACTACCTGTGGGTCACTTCTCACTACCTGTGGGTCACTTCTCACTACCTGGGTCACTTCTCACTACCTGGGTCACTTCTCACTACCTGTGGGTCACTTCTCACTACCTGTGGGTCACTTCTCACTACCTGGGTCACTTCTCACTACCTGTGGGTCACTTCTCACTACCTGGGTCACTTCTCACTACCTGTGGGTCACTTCTCACTACCTGGGTCACTTCTCACTACCTGTGGGTCACTTCTCACTACCTGTGGGTCACTTCTCACTACCTGTGGGTCACTTCTCACTACCTGGGTCACTTCTCACTACCTGGGTCACTTTTCACTACCTGTGGGTCACTTCTCACTACCTGGGTCACTTCTCACTACCTGGGTCACTTCTCACTACCTGGGTCACTTCTCACTACCTGGGTCACTTCTCACTACCTGTGGGTCACTTCTCACTACCTGTGGGTCACTTCTCACTACCTGGGTCACTTCTCACTACCTGTGGGTCACTTCTCACTACCTGTGGGTCACTTCTCACTACCTGTGGGTCACTTCTCACTACCTGGGTCACTTCTCACTACCTGTGGGTCACTTCTCACTACCTGTGGGTCACTTCTCACTACCTGGGTCACTTCTCACTACCTGGGTCACTTCTCACTACCTGTGGGTCACTTCTCACTACCTGTGGGTCACTTCTCACTACCTGGGTCACTTCTCACTACCTGTGGGTCACTTCTCACTACCTGGGTCACTTCTCACTACCTGTGTCACTTCTCACTACCTGGGTCACTTCTCACTACCTGGGTCACTTCTCACTACCTGTGGGTCACTTCTCACTACCTGTGGGTCACTTCTCACTACCTTGTGGGTCATTTCTCACTACCTGTGGGTCACTTCTCACTACCTGTGGGTCACTTCTCACTACCTGTGGGTCACTTCCCACTACCTGTGGGTCAATTCTCACTACCTGTGGGTCACTTCTCACTACCTGGGGGTCACTTCTCACTACCTGTGGGTCACTTCTCACTACCTGTGGGTCACTTCTCACTACCTGGGTCACTTCTCACTACCTGTGGGTCACTTCTCACTACCTGGGTCACTTCTCACTACCTGTGGGTCACTTCTCACTACCTGTGGGTCACTTCTCACTACCTGCGGGTCACTTCTCACTACCTGGGTCACTTCTCACTACCTGTGGGTCACTTCTCACTACCTGGGTCACTTCTCACTACCTGGGTCACTTCTCACTACCTGGGTCACTTCTCACTACCTGTGGGTCACTTCTCACTACCTGGGTCACTTCTCACTACCTGGGTCACTTCTCACTACCTGTGGGTCACTTCTCACTACCTGGGTCACTTCTCACTACCTGGGTCACTTCTCACTACCTGTGGGTCACTTCTCACTACCTGTGGGTCACTTCTCACTACCTGGGTCACTTCTCACTACCTGTGGGTCACTTCTCACTACCTGGGTCACTTCTCACTACATGTGGGTCACTTCTCACTACCTGGGTCACTTCTCACTACATGTGGGTCACTTCTCACTACCTGGGTCACTTCTCACTACATGTGGGTCACTTCTCACTACCTGTGGGTCACTTCTCACTACCTGTGGGTCACTTCTCACTACCTGGGTCACTTCTCACTACCTGGGTCACTTCTCACTACCTGGGTCACTTCTCACTACCTGTGGGTCACTTCTCACTACCTGGGTCACTTCTCACTACCTGTGGGTCACTTCTCACTACCTGTGGGTCACTTCTCACTACCTGTGGGTCACTTCTCACTACCTGGGTCACTTCTCACTACCTGGGTCACTTCTCACTACCTGGGTCACTTCTCACTACCTGTGGGTCACTTCTCACTACCTGTGGGTCACTTCTCACTACCTATGGGTCACTTCTCACTACCTGTGGGTCACTTCTCACTACCTGGGTCACTTCTCACTACCTGGGTCACTTCTCACTACCTGTGGGTCACTTCTCACTACCTGGGTCACTTCTCACTACCTGGGTCACTTCTCACTACCTGGGTCACTTCTCACTACCTATGGGTCACTTCTCACTACCTGTGGGTCACTTCTCACTACCTGGGTCACTTCTCACTACCTGTGGGTCACTTCTCACTACCTGGGTCACTTCTCACTACCTGGGTCACTTCTCACTACCTGTGGGTCACTTCTCACTACCTGGGTCACTTCTCACTACCTGGGTCACTTTTCACTACCTGTGGGTCACTTCTCACTACCTGGGTCACTTCTCACTACCTGGGTCACTTCTCACTACCTGGGTCACTTCTCACTACCTGGGTCACTTCCCACTACCTGTGGGTCACTTCTCACTACCTGGGTCACTTCTCACTACCTGTGGGTCACTTCTCACTACCTGGGTCACTTCTCACTACCTGGGTCACTTCTCACTACCTGGGTCACTTCTCACTACCTGTGGGTCACTTCTCACTACCTGGGTCACTTCTCACTACCTGTGGGTCACTTCTCACTACCTGGGTCACTTCTCACTACCTGTGGGTCACTTCTCACTACCTGTGGGTCACTTCTCACTACCTGGGTCACTTCTCACTACCTGTGGGTCACTTCTCACTACCTGGGTCACTTCTCACTACCTGTGGGTCACTTCTCACTACCTGGGTCACTTCTCACTACCTGGGTCACTTCTCACTACCTGGGTCACTTCTCACTACCTGGGTCACTTCTCACTACCTGTGGGTCACTTCTCACTACCTGGGTCACTTCTCACTACCTGGGTCACTTCTCACTACCTGTTGGTCACTTCTCACTACCTGTGGGTCACTTCTCACTACCTGGGTCACTTCTCACTACCTGTGGGTCACTTCTCACTACCTGTGGGTCACTTCTCACTACCTGGGTCACTTCTCACTACCTGGGTCACTTCTCACTACCTGTGGGTCACTTCTCACTACCTGTGGGTCACTTCTCACTACCTGGGTCACTTCTCACTACCTGTGGGTCACTTCTCACTACCTGGGTCACTTCTCACTACCTGTGGGTCACTTCTCACTACCTGGGTCACTTCTCACTACCTGGGTCACTTCTCACTACCTTTGGGTCACTTCTCACTACCTGGGTCACTTCTCACTACCTGTGGGTCACTTCTCACTACCTGGGTCACTTCTCACTACCTGGGTCACTTCTCACTACCTGGGTCACTTTTCACTACCTGTGGTTCACTTCTCACTACCTGTGGGTCACTTCTCACTACCTGGGTCACTTCTCACTACCTGGGTCACTTCTCACTACCTGTGGCTCACTTGGTGAGGAAATAAGGTGAATTCAAAGCCCCTAATGAGTCACATAGAGGCCTGAAAGGCCATGAAGACCAGCCAAAAGTACCTGTAGGCCTTATGGCGCCACTTTGACAGACATCAACAAAATGGCAACATCAGCATATTATTATTATTATTATTGTTATTATTGTTATTATTATTATTCATCCATCCATCCATCATCCAAACCGCTCATCCTGCTCGCGGGGATGCTGGAGCCTATCCCAGCAGTCATTGGGCGGCAGGTGCATGGTGAGACACCCTGGACACGCCTCCAGTCAATCACAGGGCCCACACACACACACACCTAGGGACAATGTAGTACGGCCGAGTCACCTGACCTGCATGTCTTTGGACTGTGGGAGGAAACCCACGCAGACACGGGGAGAACATGCAAAGTCCACACAGAGGACGACCCGGGACGACCCCCAAGGTTGGACTACCCCGGGGCTCGCACCCAGGACCTTCTTGCTGTGAGGCGACCACGCTAACCACTGCGCCACCGTGCCGCCATATTATTATTATTATTATTATTATTATTATTATTATTATTGTTGTTGTTGTTGTGGTGGTGGTGGTGGTGGTGGTGGTGGTGGTAGTAGTAGTATCATTGTAATGATAGTAGCAGATGACAGTATTTCTAGGGTAACTAGGCTTGACCCAGCAGTACTCCCTGCAGGAGGCCTGCTGCGTCACCGCGGGTATTTAGGCGGCGCAGGCGGGGTTTTATTCTCGAGCGTCTGCAGAGTTTACACAGAAGTTCCAGTTAACTATTTATTTCCCCGCGTCCGTGAATCCCGCTGACGGCGGATACGGTCGCTCAATATTTATGCTTTCTGTCTGCGGCTACAAATAGATGTCCCCTGGCTCGCCGCGCATGCGCAGGAAGAAACGGACTCGCTGGATTTCATCCCCGCAGCCTCGAGAGTCACAGTAAGATCCCCGCGTGGGTTTTACCAAACCCGGGTGGGCCCGCTCTAGATGTCATATATGAACACCAATTCGTCAAATTGTTGTTGTTGTTTGTTGTTGTTGTTGTTGTTGTTGTTAAGACGCTTTGTCTGGAGAATTCGTCAGTTCCGCCATCCTCTGCACCACGCCACGCTACGGGCAACGGGCAAAATCCCGAGCTCACCAGCAGCGCTGGCTGAAGGCCGCCATGGGCCTTCACCAATATATGGACCGTAGACATAGAGACAGTATACACACAACTTATAGATAGTATACACACAATATATAGACAGTATACACACAATATATAGACAGTATACACACAACTTATAGACAGTATACACACAATATATAGACCGTATACACACAATATATAGACAGTATATACACAAAATATAGACCGTATATACACAACATATAGAAAGGATATACACAACGTATACACAGTATTTACACAATATATAGACAGGGTATACACAATATATAGACAGTAGACGGCATATAGACAGTATATAGACGGTATATAGACAGTATATAGACGGTATATAGACAGTATGTAGACGGCATATAGACAGTATATAGACAGCATATAGACAGTATATAGACGGCATCTATACAGTATAAAGACGGTATATAGACAGCATATAGACAGTATATAGACGGCATATAGACAGTATAAAGACGGTATATAGACAGCATATAGACAGTATAGAGACATTATATATAGACTGTATATAGACAGTATATAGACAGTATATAGACAGCATATAGACAGTATATAGACAGTATATAGACGGCATATAGACAGTATATAGACAGTATATAGACGGAATATAGACGGCATATAGACAGTATATAGACGGCATATAGACAGTATAAAGACGGTATATAGACAGCATATAGACAGTATATAGACGGTATATAGACTGTATATAGACAGTATATAGACAGTATATAGACAGCATATAGACAGTATATAGACAGTATATAGACGGCATATAGACAGTATATAGACAGTATATAGACAGCGTATAGACAGTATATAGACGGAATATAGACGGCATATAGACAGTATATAGACGGTATATAGACAGTATATAGACGGTATATAGACAGTATAGACAGTATATAGACAGCATACAGACAGTATATAGACGGTATACAGACGGCATATAGACAGTACTATAAAGACGGTATATAGACGGTATATAGACAGTATATAGACGGTATATAGACGGCATATAGACAGTACTATAAAGACGGTATATAGACGGTATATAGACGGTATGCAGACAGTATATAGACGGTATATAGACAGTATATAGACGGTATATAGACGGTATATACACGGTATATATATACGGCATATATACGGTATATAGACAGCATGTAGACAGTATATAGACGGCATATAGACGGTATATAGACGGTATATAGACAGTACTATAAAGACGGTATATAGAGTATATAGACGGTATATAGACGGTATATAGACAGTATATAGACAGCATATAGACAGCATATAGACGGTATATAGACGGTATATAGACAGTACTATAAAGACGGTATATAGAGAGTATATAGACGGTATATAGAGAGTATATAGAGAGTATATAGACGGTATATAGACGGTATATAGACAGCATATAGACAGTATATAGACGGTATATAGACGGCATATAGACAGCATATAGACGGTATATAGACAGTATATAGACGGTATATAGACAGTATATAGACTGTATATACACGGCATATAGACAGTACTATAAAGACGGTATATAGACGGTATATAGACAGTACATAGACGGTATATAGACGGCATATAGACAGTACTATAAAGACGGTATATAGACGGTATATGGACGGTATGCAGACAGTATATAGACGGTATATAGACGGTATATACACGGTAT